>NC_133617.1:699347358-699457358 GCF_048593235.1 Sminthopsis crassicaudata
ATTCATGCAAATCCTTCCGCAAGTCATTTGGAAGGTTGCCACAGAATTGGAATCTTACTCCTTAGATGTTGTTTTTCATGCAAAGAAGCAGGAGGCATAAATTGTATCTATTCTTGTTAAGGAACTATATATATATATATATATTTTTTTTTTTTTTCTACTAAGAAAATCCATGTATTTTAATTTGTATACAAAACCAGTAATTTGAAGGATAGGTTTATGGACTAAATTTCCATGCTAATGTAAATCTAACACTTTGAGCCTCTTATAATTCCCTGGAGAAGAAGGGAAGGAAAGGGGGTGAAATCTCCATTTTTCACATTTAATAGAGTCAGTACACACCTATGTCAAATTCAGGTAGTTGAAGTGGAAGCTAATTAGATGTTAATATGCTGAGTGTGTAAAGAAAAAGTGGATAATGGCATTTGTTATAAGACAAAACTATCATAATTTAAAAACTCTAAGAATAGTTAGAGATTTAATCGGATACAGCACTTTTCTTTGATACAACACCATGGATTTTGCAAGTGTTATAGAAAAGTATATGCATTTAGAATATGTTTTTACTTCACAATAACAGGCAGCAGGGTATGACAAATACAAGGATGGCTGGGGAGTTGAAAAGACTTGGTTTGAGTGTGACACACACTAGTCATGTATCTATGGCCAAGTCATCTGACAAATCATTGTTTAGGTAATGAATGTTTCCTTTCAGATCAGTGGAAGTGGAATGACCTTCCATACTGATAATTCAACAGACATGGAATCACTCATCCAGATTCCAATTTTTTGACTGAGTTTATAAAACTATGCATCCAATTGTTGGTCAAACTAAAGGAATAATAATAATAATAATAATAATAATAATAATAATAATAATAATAATAATAATAATAATGACAGGAAGGATAATGCTAGCCATGGCAGGCTTTCCCTCACAAAACTTGTATTTGGAAATAAAGAAGACCCAAAGATGATATTTTCTTAACATTCCTTTTTTACATCCTGAACATAAATGGAACATAAAGCTAGGACTGTTTATCTATCAAATAAAAATAATTTTGAATATTTAATTTAGAAACCAGAATTCTATTTGGGAGAAAATGTGAGTCAAAACTCAAGGTCACTTATGTGTCATTCTTAATAATAAAAGGAAAGCAGGATTGCAAAGCCAAGAGGTTAGAAAGCAGTTTATTCATTAGCATAAATAAACTGCTTATCCCAAATAGATCAGGTGAGCTCCCTTATATGTCAGCAGAATGGCATTTAAGTAGATGTTATGGGAAAAACTATTTGAATTGAAGAGATGCCAAAATATTGAAAGCTACACACATACACATACACACACTCATACGTATGTATACACATAGAAATATATATGTATATATACATACATGACACATATATACACACTTGTATATATCTCTATGCATATTCACACATATACATATATACATACACACATAACACAATACACATATATATATCTACATATATCCATTATTTATCTCTATCTATGAATGGAAAAAAAAACCAACAACTCGAAATCTGATCATCTTGGCACATAGTAGACAGAAAAATGTGATTCTTAAGTGGAAACCAAATGAAGCAGGAACACAGACTAAAGCTTTAGACCAAACAAAACCTGAAGAAAAAAGTGTTGGTCCCAATTTTTTCAAGAAAACAATGAGCAGTCTCCATCCAAGTCCAAATATTGAACTCACACTGCCACAACGTCAAAGTTTTTCAAAGGTGGTTGAGGACATGGCAAAATATTGGTATCTTTTGTTGAAAAAAAAATTGCATATGTTAAATTATTATTTATTTTTGGCAGAGGAGAAAACTGAAGCTGAAAGTGACTTACTTAAGATCACACAGGTAGCAGCCACAAAATGAATCCTTCTGCTCCCAGAATGTTGTGTTCTTTACACTGTATATGCTTAGTAAATTCTTCCCCTTTTCCAGACTAGTACAAAGTCACACCATTGATTAAGCACAGAACTGGAATTAAAATCCCTATCTCTTGATTGCTAGTTAAGACAGGTATCACTTAATTCCTCATTGAATTTTTAGTGATTTTCATTTTACTTGAGGCTAAACCCCTCAAATTTAGCAGTACAGATATTCATTCACCTTTCACTCATGTATGATGCTTCTAATTTATGTAATTTAAATGCAGCATGTAACTGTAATGGTACTTGAGGATTTTTGTGTGATTACTTGTATAATAAATACTTGTTACTTTAAAGCACATCTTCTCCTCCCCCCCCCCCAGGCAATTGGGGTTAAGTGACTTGCACAGGGTCACACAGCTAAATGTCTGAGATCAAATTTGAACTCAGGTCCTCCTGACTTCAGGGCTAGTGTCTAGCTGCCCCAAGCTCTTCATTTCTAAAAATACTTTTTAAAAATAAAATATAAAATAGATTCATACAAGCATTAACACCATACATCAAAATAAATTCCAAATGATATTTGGAATCATCTAAACATTAAAAATCACAGTATATATAAAAAAAAAGGCAAATGGAAGATTATAGCTTTCATAGCTCTGAATAAGAGAAGGCTTTGTAAACATATATAGAATAGAAGAAATTATAAAAGCTATAATAGATATTTCATATTATATCATTATATAATAGATGTAAAATTTTAACTCATGCATAAACAAAATCAGTGCAGCTAAAATAAAAAGACACAGATGAAGAAATCTGTGTATTAAGCATCCCTGATAAAAAATCACATCTCAAACTGTAAGATTACAAGTCATTTTTACTAACAAATAGGAGTCAAAGGATAATTACAAATATTTCTCAAAAGAAGAAAGCAAATAAGCTATTGACAATTATTTGAAAAATATTTAAGTAACTAATGAATGAGAAAATACAAAAATCTAAAAACGCTGAACTATCAGTTTATTCTTATCAAATTGGCAAAGATGACCAAAAATGGAAAAAAAATGTCAGGATGATGAAGAAGATGAAGGTTGGATTTGTGGGTCATCTTGGTAGTTGATTTCAATTGATTGTTGGTATCTGGATCATGGCAGTGTGATCTAGTAGGCTTGAATATTGATCTTGTCAGTAGCTTCATGACCATGAGCAAGGCATTTTACCTTAAGAGTCTCAGTTTTCCCACCTGTTAGATGGGCTCTGCTCACCCCATAGGCTTGTTGTGAGGAAAACAGTTGGCAAATTATACACCTTTATTTATAAATGTTAGCCTGTCCCCACTTCTAAGGATACTTGTATCATTGTAGGGGAGTTTAATATTTGACTTCATTTTTCTCTTGAAGCTCCTTTTATTTGACACAGATTGTTTTTTCAAGTGATACACTGTCCTAACCTGAGCAACTCTGACCTCAGAATGTTCAAAGGGTGTGCCAGAGCAAAGGTCTGTGCTTCCTTCCTCCTTCCAGAGAGGCCCTTGTAAGGACCTCATATCATTCTTCCTTCCTCAAACTAGTTTCTGTGCCAGCCTAGTCAAGAAACCTATTTCCCTGTCCTGGTTCAAATAGCCTGGGAGGAATCAGGAGTCACTGACAACTGGGTTGATATGTGGTCTTGGTCAAATATTTTCATTCTGTAGAGCTCATATCCTCACCTCGAAAACATAAACTAGATCAAGGATTCCCCAATCATGGATGGATTTCAAGGGGGAAATCTGTAAAATTCAACTTGGATGGGAAAAAGTACACCTTCACTTTGATTTTTTTGTTTGTTTGTTTTATCATTCTATTAATTTTATTTTGGGCATTCAAAAATACTATTTTGAGACAGAGTTCAATCCTTTCCCAGACTGTCAAGGGGGACCACAACACAAAGAAAGACCAAAAATTCCTGGACTTGATAAGAGTCTGTAGAGTGCTATAGTGTGGCCTGAGTCAGAATATTAAAATATAAGTGGTAAAATTTTAATACAATAAATAACAATATAATAGAACATTGACAATGGGGGTTTCTAAGTCAAAAAGTGATCTGTCAGGATTGTTACATATGATTTAGTAGTCTCCATTTCTCTTTTCGATTGATACCATTGAATTAAATGATACCTAGGCCTCTTATTCCAAGATTCTATCATGTCTTTTATAACCTCTGTGAGTCTCTGTTTCTTCATCATAAAATGGGTATCAGGATTTTTGAACTAGAAAAAGCTTTTCAGTAGAGCCTAACTCTCTTTTGATCCTTTTTGGAGTTTTCTTGGCAAAGAAACTGAAGGGGGTTGCCATTTCCTTCTCCAGCTCTTTTTACAAATGAGGAAACTGAAGCAAACAAGATTAAGTGGCTTGCCCAGGGTCACACAGCTAGTAAGTGTCTAAAGTGGAATTTGAACTTGGGAAGATGAGTTTTTCTGACTCTAGGCTCTGCACTCTGTACACTAAGCTATCTAGCTTAAGGTTGAAAAACTTGCGAACTAAACAGGCAGTTCTGATGCTGAAAAATGAATAATATTGAATTTAGAGTGAAATGAGTCTGGCTGATATGGGACTTTGGGCAGTCTTATCTCTTGAGCTTCAGCTGCTCCTTCTGTAAAAACAGGAATAATAACTGTATAATATCCTTTATCAGGAAGATCAAATGAAATCATGTAAGATACAATGATATTATTACCTATTGATTGCAGGTAAGGCCTTGGAATCTAAGTTTTTTCACTCCTTTTCCCTTCAGGGTCTTCCTTGATTCTGTCCAGGGAAACTAGAAACTCACTCAAGAATTCTTACCTTAGGATCTATGAACTTGTAGATTTTTTTTAGGTGATTTTTTTTTTTTTAAGAAAACATTTTTGATGACTAATTCAATATTATTTTTATAGTTTCATAATGTATAGTTTTATAGTTTTAATATAGGTTTCCTTTGTTTTTTATTTTAAAAAAAATTAATATATTTTACTTCCCCCCTTCCCCCAATTACATGCTAAGGTATCCTTTGTAATTTTACAGATAGAGTGCACTAAGACTTTTGGAGCACTTTGTATTTTATTTTATGCTTTAAAAAAAATATTCTGAGAAAGAATCCATAATATTCCTCTGATTGCCAAAGGAGTCTGTAACACAAAAAAGTTAAGGAGCCCTCCTGTAGACCTTCCCCTGCGGTGGTACTATTCCTTTCTTCCAATCAGAAAAGACCCTAGTCCAAGATCTCCCAGGCAGCTGGCCAATCAGGATTAAAGGGATTTCCCTAAACAATGCTCGGGTGGTGGCTCTCTTCCAGGGAGAACTGAGCAGAGTTAGGAAAACACAGAGCTTGGTTTTGTTTTCCTCCAAAGCAACAGTTGAAAGATGACTTATTCTGAGCACTTGTCGGAATGAGCCTTCCAGAAGTTTGTGAATCCATGAAAACAGCACCAACCTGAGAAGCAGGAGATTTGGCTGCTGGTATGACAATAGTTTGCTGAGTGACTTGACAAGTGTCTATGAGCTCCACATTGCTTATCTTTCAAAGCAAAGATCTGGACTAGAAGATAGCAAAAGTGTCTGAATAGGAAGGTAGATCTATTGGAGAATGTGCGTCTTGGAGTCTTGGGTTCAAGACTTTTACTCCTGTATTGTATCTGCCCCCAAAACTAAATTCTGGCTCCGAGACTTATTACCCATTATGGTTTTGGACACAACACTTAAGCCTTCTGGGCTTAAAATGAGGATGCTGGATGCTTTCTCAGGTCTTTTCCAGTTTCAGGACAATGGGCATTTGGAAAGACCATAAAAGTAAATTCAAATCCTATCTGCAGAGGGAGGCAAATCACTTACACTCTCTCAATCCATTTCCTCATCTATAAAATATAAAATGGGGATTAAAACATTTAGTCTGCTTGTCTGACAGAGCTGCTGTGAGGAAAGAACTTTGTGTAAATCTCAATCCGCAATATTGGTAGGTAGACAAGTGTATGGATAAAGCCAATCAGATCCTTTGACCCAGATTGATTGAATGATTTTGGGGTCACTCATTTAACCTTTCCATACCCCAGGCAACTAAAACTTGAGGTTGCAGATTAGAATTGACAGGATTTTGATCATCAGGAATTCTCTTGGGTTGCTCAGTCATGTCTGACTCTTCATGACTCCATTTGGGATTTTCTTTAGCAAAGATACTGGCATGATTTTCCATTTCCTTCTCCAGCTCATTTTACAGATTAAGAAACTCAGGGAGAGTTAAGTGACTTGTCTAGGGTCATACCGCTAGTAAATGTCTGAGGCAGAATTTGAACTCAGACTCTTCTGAGTCCAGTGCTGGCATTCTATCCAAAGTGCTTACCTACCAGAGTGTCCATTTTTTTTTTTTACATCAGAATCCTTTTGTATGCTTGAAATTTATTGAGGTTTTGTTTAGATGTGTTATATCTATTGATAAAATTAAAGCATTTTAGCATTTAGTTTTGACTTCATAGATCTCCTGAAAGGGTTTCTGGGATCCTAAAGGTCTTTGAAGCATAGTTTAAAAACCACCTCTCTATCTGAATGGCTTCTCGGGTCCAGAACAAATAAAATAGAAATGCCTGTATGATAAATGAGCCCACATCCTCATCCTCTCAGGAATGAAAAGAAGAAAAAGTTTTTGTCAGGCTTCACAGGTTTTGGGTGCCGCTGGCATCTTCACAGACTTACTGCAAATCCCTGCCCAGGGGCATGGGAGTGAGGTTGAGAAAGTGCCCTGGGAATTTAGGAGAAGGGGGTTGGGGGCGGGGGCCAAAGTGAGTGGGATGAGGGAGAGCTTCAGGGAGGAGGAGGCAACTAAATTGAATCTCAAAATGAGCAGACAGATAGAAACATAATTTAGTAGTCATTCCCAAGTCAAACCGAGGTTCAGGGAGGGCCTTGAACTTTGGTTCTTTCTATTTCCATTACGAGAAAGTCGAGCACTTGTTTCTTTGGATTGGCCCGGGGGAAAGGGGGAAGAGAGAGAGTTGGGGATTTGGGAACCAGGAGAAAACAGCGCTCCTTCCCCACCCACCTCCTCCTCCTCCACTCCCCCGCTTCGCTTCTCCCAGGCGGCGGAGAACAGCCCCGGAGGGGATCCTAGATCTGGGGCCCGGGCCGCCTCGGGACTCACCTGGAGGGCGATAGGGGACGTCTCTCGCGGGGGCCGCCGGGCTTAGGGGTCCGAGGCGGGGCGGAGAGCACCAGCACTGGCACAGCGGGGGCCTCCCTCCAGACAGCCCGAAGTGCCTTTTCCCCGCAGCCCCAGCAGGCGAGGGACTGGCAGAGGAGAGGTGGGTGGCTGGAGGGTGGAGTCTATTTATAAACGCTGCAATGCGAGCCCCAGTTCCAGGCTCCTTTTATAGGTGGTTAAAGCTTAACCTTACCAGAAGGACGCCGTAGAGCTCCGGGGGGAACTTTCTCGCCTTTTCTTGTCTTCTTTTCCTCCTTTCCCTCAAGAGAATAGACTTAGGGATCCAGGAGCAGAGGAAAGGAAGAATACGGGGGGGGGGGGGGGGGGGGGGGAAAGTCCCGATCTTGGAGCCAGAATTCTAGGATTTGAGTTTCAGCCCAGACACTCAGCTGCAAGCCCTGGATTCACTCGCCGAAGGGATATTGGACAAATTATCACCCGCTCTGGGACTCCCTTGTAAAATGGAAATCTTGAACTAAATGGTCTAGTTCTAGTTCTAGTTCTAGTTCAAATCTAAATAATTCTTAAGAGGCTGCCAGCAATTTTCCGTGTTCTTTCCTGCCACCTATTCTCCGTCTACTCTCCACTTTAGGGGACCGAGCTAAATCCCATGATACCATCGCATCTATACAGGATGTCCCAAATATCTTAGTGCCCTTTTAAAGATAATTGCTTAAAAACTAAAGATTATCAACATATATTGGATTACTTGCCATCTAGACGAGGAGGTGGAGGGAAGGGGGAGAAATTTGGAACACCAGGTTTTGCGGGGATTAATGTTGAAAAATTATCCGTATATATGTTTTGAAAATAAAAGGCTTTTTTAAAAAGGCTTTAATAAAAAAAGAAAGGGAAAAAAAACCTAAAATTTAAAAGTAAGAACATTTTTTAAAAGGCACTTAGACTTTTGGGACAAACTGACATTTGGAAGTCTTGTTCCTCCAAACAACCCAGTGAGATAGGCTGAACACAGTGCCTGACGCATAGTATGTGTTTAATAAATGTTTATTAATTGGTTTATTAAACTATTATCCGTATTTTATAGGTGGCGAGATTAAAGTCCAGCAAGGCTGAGTGATGTGTTGAATGTCACGCAGTTAATAAATAGTAGAGTAATGCATTTTCCTCTAACTCCAAATCTTCTCTCTAGCTGCTGTACTAGTCGGGAGACTTGGGTTCAAGTGGTAAAAAGAGTTCTGAAATCTGAGTCTGGAGAGACTCACTTTCTGATCTGGCTGCCAACACTTTCCGAGTGGATGACTATGGATGAAGTCATTAATCTCTCTGAGCCTCATTTGTCTCATCTGCAAAATGGGAATAATAATACACGTTGCACTGTCCCACAGGTAAAAAATTTCAGTATTGGTCTTGGTGACTCCCAAATCTTAGCATTTTTAAGTGTTATTTTTTGCACCATCATTTTCTAATGCATCTGCTCAGGGTGAAATTATGTTTAAGCAAAACTCACAAATATTTTATCTATGTCTCACAGTATAATCTGGATTGCATTTTGTAGTTCTGAGACATAGTACACACACTATAAATGCTTATTCCCTCCGCTCCCTTTCCCCCACTCTCTTCCAAAGGAAGTGGTTATGTTTCCACTACCTGTCCTCTGGAGTTAAGATTGATCGTTGCACTGATCAGAGTTCAGACGCCGTTTCAATGTTGCCTTTCTCTTATACACAAAACGTGCAGAAATGATGATTACATATCGGCCCCATCAGGATCACTCCCCATTCAAGTGAGAGCAGAACTTTGACCTTTTGTGATTATTGTATATGTCATTCTTTTGGTGTTATAATGTTTGCATGTTTGACACTTCCTCCTGCTTATGCCATTGTTGTTGTTGTAGTCGTCATCATTATCATCATCATCATCATCATCATCATCATCATCATCATCATCATCATCTTGAGTCCTTGCTCTTCCTTTAACTCAATGTGTGCCGTTAGACAAACCATTTCATCCTCTGGGAGCCATGATTTCCTTATTTATTAGATGGGATAATGACTTCTCCAAACTATTTTACAAGGCTGTGAGAATCAGGTAACATAACGAAAGTAAAAAAGCTTTTAAATCTCAGCAAATGGGAGATGATGATACAGATCTGAAAGGAAGAATGGATGAGGAGGGGGCTGGGCTAAGAGCTCAGATCTTGGAATTAATTGGTCTGAATTCTTGCAAACTGGTAGACATTTTAACATAGCAAGTATTTTACATCTTTCAAGTCATTCAATACTTAACCAAGTAAGATGATATTATCTCTATTTTACAAGGTGGGAAGCTGAGGCACAGGGAAAATTTAGTGATTTGTCCTAAATAATACATCTTATGCTTTTTCTGTTATACCAGGTTGCCTTTTTTTTTTGCATTTATCCAATAATAACAGATGTTAAAGTCATTTGTTTTCTTAAACTCATTGCTTCTTTCCAAACTCTAGAGGATAGGACCCTACATTTTTCATCTCTCTCCTCCAGTATCTTACATGCTCAGGGCTTTGTATTGAGTTCAAAAAAGATTAATAATTTTCCTGAAGAATATAGCATGATCTTTTTCATAGTACCACATGACTGAGAATTAGAATTAACTTTTGCAGTCATCTGGGGAGGGCATCAGGGTCTGATGGAGAGATCCTAGGTATGGAATCTCAGGAAAAACCTGGATTAAAACCATAGTCACTAGCAGTGTGACTATGAATAAACCACTATAGTCTCAGCCTCCTCATCTGAAAGAAAGAAATGATGATATCAATAGCACTTACCCTGCAGGATGGTTGAGGATCTCCAGTCAGAAAATGAGAATAAAGCCTCTTTGCAAACTCTAATGTCACTTATTATTTGATCTGCCTTCTTATTTTAAAGGCAAGGATATTGGAGCCTGCTGGAGTAATTGAAGCCTCCAATAATAGGACAATTACGTGCCTAAGATTGTATAGATATTCAATAGTGGAGTCAAGACTGGAACTCATTAATGATTTTTCTTATATTCATATTCCTGTGACCTCAGATTATTCTGACTCTGAAGAAAAGAATTAACAGCCTTGATACAAGGTTGAAACCCCAGAGCAGGGTGAGCCATGATTGTAAGACATTAGAATCTCCTGGTCCTTCCACAACCCTCTTCCCTAACTAAATAGCTCAGTCCCCCTACCTCCCACTGGCTTACCAACAAACAAATGGCTCTGGGGAAGCTGTTAGTACTTCTTGTTCAAGATCAGATTTTCTGAGGAGATTGGAAGGCTAAATGAAAGACAATCATTTGCTTCTCTCCCTGCCAGATCTCCATCTGACATTTATGAAACCCAACAGATGTCCCGGAATGGTATCTCCCCCAACCAAGAGGGGATGAATGTTTGACATCCCTTTGAGTAGACAAATCTGGGACGTAATTTTCCCCGTATTCCACTTGACAGCTGTCTACTTTCTGTCCACAGTTTACCCCTGTATTTTTTGACAGCTGTCCACAGTTTACCCTTTCCAGTCTTTATATTTATATTTCAGAGAGTCTATTCCTGAGCTTTAACACCCACTAAATCTTACAGGATCATAGCAACATGAGCTGGGAAGGTGTAAGAAAACTGGACTCCAACATTTTTTAGTAGAAGGGACATTAGGGGCCGTTTTATCCCTCCCTCCCTCATTTTATAGATTTGGATACACAAGTAGTAAGCATTTGACGGGAGATCTGAATCCTGCTTTCTCTGACTGTAGAGTCAGTCCCATCACACCTCTTCCTCTATGAGACATTGGAATCCCAGGAAGGGGAGGTGACTTAGCCGGTAAATAGCAGAACCTGAATTTGAAACCAGGACTTATGCTTCAGATCTAGTTTTCTCTGCCATACTGACCACTCTTTCATTAAGGAAATGTATTCAAACTCTAGCCAGCTGGCTCTTAAGGAATCTAGGTGACACAGTGGATAGAGAAATGACCCTAGAAATCTGAGTTCAAATCCCCATTTCAGATCCTGGGGAAGTTGTTTAACCTGTCTGCCTCAGTTTCTTCTTTTGTAAAAATGAGGATAATAATAACATCTATTTTCCAGGCTTGTTGTAAGGATCAAATAAGATAACAGAGGTTAAGTTAAAGGCGCTTTAAATATTCTAGCAATTTTCTCTGTCTCCCTTATTACAAACCTGTTTATAGCCACTTCCAATCACTCATCTGGACTATTATAATAATCTCATGTGCCACACAAATTAAGACCCCCCCCCTGCATCCCCAATTTAGTGCCACCCAACTTTTTAATGCTTAGCTCGGACTGGTCTTGTATAAGTTCTATACTCTAGCCAAGCCGGATAATCTGCTGTCCACAAACAACTCCCAAAGTCTTCCTTTTCAATGCTGTAAATCCTGCCCAGACTGGCTGAATGCCTCCTCTCCTATGAACTTACTTAGATCTTCCCTGGTGGGCAATGAATGACCCTCTCCCTCAGCCCTCATTGGAGCTTTGTTTTGGGTTTTGCGTGTGGAGTATTTGGTTTTCCGTCCCTCTGCAGAACTTGTCTTGTGATGCTGTATATGACACATAATCATCTTTGTGTCTTATCGCCTTGTTAAATAGTGAACATCTTGGAACCTTGTGTGCCTTGGCTAAACCTTGTGTGTTTCCCAATGCTTAGCACCATGTTTTGTACACCATCGGGCAGCTAGGTGATGCAGTGGATAGAACACTGCCCTTGGAGTGAGGAAGATGCATCTTCAAATCTGGACTTAGCCGTGTGATCCTAGGCTAGTCACTTAACCCTATTTGTTTCAGTTTCCTTATTTGTAAAATACGCTGGTGAAGGAAATAGAAAATGTCTCTAGTATCTTTGCCAAGAAAACGCCAAATGGGGTCACAAAGAGTCAAACACAACTCTGAGGACTCAACAATTATAAATGGTGAGTGTCTTGTGATCCTTTGTGCCTTGGCAAAACCTTGTATTTTCCCCAAAGCCTAACACCATGTTTTATAAACAATAAGTTCTTAATATTGGCGCTTGTTTTAGGCAGCAAAAGTAATAGCAACTGGTGGAAGAGAGGAGCCGATTGATGGCAATACCATGGGGCAGAAGGCAGTGGATAAGTCATTTGTCCAGCTTTGAATTCAGAGTCACTTGGGCTGGGTGTAGGGAGCGGAGTGTGGAGACTTGGGGCTACCGGGTCTTCCGTCCAGTCTCCCCCCCCTCACCCCAACTCTGGCTCAGTTTGCTTTCAGGAAAGATCCCAAGGAGGTCACTCTACATCATCTCTCCAGCCTGTCAGTTCTTATTGAGAACGGCTCTGTTTGGAATTCTTATTCCCCATGGAAGGGAAGGGAACTAATGCTGAGTTATAGTTCACAGCTGGGTGCACCGCACAAACTGGTTCTCTGCCTCAAACATTATACATAAAGGGAGGAGAGTTAGTGATTGAATCTATGATTTATTGGTATAGGGAAATTCCAAGGGAGGAAACCTCCTTTACCCATGTCTGCAATTTTGTCTCACTTGTTGAGCCAATAGTCTCAAACCCTTTGCACTTTAAAAAGTTATTGAGAACCCTGCCAAAAAAGTTTATGTGGCTCATATTTATTGGCATTTACTGAATTTGAAAATTTGAAAGTCTTAGTATTATGTTGAAAAGAGATTTGACCTCAAAGACTCCCTGAAAGTGTTTTAATCCCAGATCTCACTTTGAGAATGGCTAATTTAATTGAACATGCGTGGGATACTCCAGTGTTCCCATGGAATTTGTTCTTAAATGGAATTGTTTAAGCCTATAGAGGGGCAGTTCAGGAAAGTGAAAATAATCTCAATTTTGCTCCTGAGTTAGAATGCTAGCTTTGCTCTTAAGCTCTGAGACTGTAGATAAAATACTTATAGGATCCTAGAATTAGTGCTGGAAGGGTCCTTAAAAAGCCATCTAGTTACCCCCCCACACACAATGTGACAGATTATTTTTCAGTTGTGCCCAAATCTTTGTGATTCCCTTTGGAGTTTTTGCCAAGATACTAGAGCAGTTTGCCATTTCCTTCTCCAGTTCATTTTACAGATGAGGAAACTGAGGCAGAGAGATTAAGTGACTTTTTCAGGGTCATACAGCTAGTAAGTGTCTAAGGTCAGATTTGAATTCATGAAGACAAATTTCTTGGATCCAAGCCCAGTTTTCTATCCACTGTCCATTTTATAGATTTGAAAACTGGAACCGAGATAGATTTAAATGACCTGCACAGTCACACATGTAGCATGTAACAAAGGTAGAATTTGAACCCATATCCTCTTACTCTAAAGTTAAGGCTCTTTCTAGTCAGTTAGGCAGAAAGCATGTATTAAGTGCTGACTGTATACCAAGCACTATGCAATGTAAGCTCTGATGATGCAAAGAAAGGCAAACATAGTCCCCGCTTTAAAGGAACTCCGTCTAATGAGGCACACATTATGAATAACTGTGCACAAATACATGCTCTATAGCATTCAGTGGAGATAATCGCAGAGGGAAGGTGCTAACACTTAGTGGTCCTAGGAAAAGCTTCTTGTAGAAGATGATTCTTTAGCTAAAACTTGAAGGAATCTAGGGAAGCAGAGATGAGGAAGAAAAGTATTCTGGGATCAGGGCACAACCAGGACAAAAGCCCGTAGGCAGGAGGTGAGCTTCCACATTTTAGGAACGATGAGGAAGTTTTTGTGACTGAATTCCACAGTATATGGATGGAAGTTAAGGTATAACAAGCCAGGAGAGGTAAGAAGGGGGAAGGGTGGGAAGGACTTTGAAAGACAAAGAAAGGATTTCATATTTCATCTTGAAGATGATAGGGAGCCCTAGGGGTTGACTGAATGGGGTGGAGGTGATGTGATCAGATATGAGCTTTAGGAAGATCATTTTGACATCTGAGTGGAGAATGGATTGGTGCATGAAGAAACTTGAGCAGGGAGTGTAAGTACTGAGCTATTGTAATAATCCGGGGATGGGATGAGGAGAGCTTGTCCAGGATGGTGGAAATGTCAAAACTTTTTTCTGCATCTCAAACTGCTTTGGTCTGAAATGAGAGCTGGACTCTATGATCCTCCAGGTCTCTTCTAGGTCTGTCCCTAGGCAAGAAATATCACACAACAAACATGAATTCAGCATTGATTATCTGCAGTGTCTGATGCAATAAACCAACACGGATGATTGGAACATACAATCAGTGCCCAGAAGAGGTAATGAAGCACTCTGCAGAGTCCAAGGGAGACAGGCAGGGAAAGCTTGCTATTGGAAGCACCTCTAGAGTTGGGCATAATGAGCCAAGTTTGTCTATGAAACTTCTTCTTCCCAATATATAAATTCACTGGAAACAGATCTAGCCTGGGAGTCAGGAGATCTGGATTCAAGTTCTGATACTAATTAGCTATAGTACTGACTTTGGAGAAACTACTTCCCCTCTTTTTTGCAAAATGAGGGAGTTAGACTTGATATGCTCTATGACTCTCTCCTCTCCTTTTCTCCTCTTTTTCCCTCTTCTCCTGTTTTTGTTTTTATTGTTCTCCTCTTCTTTTTTCTCCTTTCTCTTCCTTCTTTTTCTTTTTTTTTTTCCTCATGAAACTATCCCCCCCCACCAAGCCACATACTTCCCAGGGTATTTTATATTTTGAAATTTCATTTTTTGACATGGAAAAGGCATTTCTTCTTCCAGATAGAGCAGTAGAAAAGTGTCACCCACTTTTCATTCTCTTGGTTCCAATTTCAGATGACCAAGGAGCTGGAGAATGCGATGAAGTGTAGCATAGTTATGATTTAGATCCAGTGCTTCAAGACCACTTTGATTAAAACCATTTCCTTTCTTTATACCTCAGTTTCCTTACCTGTATTTTAAGGAGATTGGATTAGCTAATCTCTGCAATGCAATAGAATATAAGTTCCTTGAGGATAAGCATGGCTTTGATTTTGTTCTTGTATTCCTATTGGCTGTGGTACAATGCCTGCCATATAGTGGTTGCTTGATAAATTTTGAATGAATGAATGAACAAATCTTTAGGGTCTTTTCCAGCTCTAAATCCAGCTCTATTCTCCATGTCAGGGTATTATCCTTGTCTTTCCACTGTACCAGATTCATGAGGGTGATCCTTGCTTGGGACATTGGTTACATTTACCTATGTAAGTTAAAGAAGGGAAGGGATTATACATTTATTAAACACCTACTATGTGACAAATCTACAGTAACTCTCATCTTGGAGCTGCCCCAAGGGGAAGGGGAAGGACTTTCAGAATTTTCAGGTACAGCCTAATGTAAAGGCTATCTTAGCACTTGATTTTGGACTCTGAGAACCCGGCTTTGAATCTGTTACTTGTATGACTTTGAGTGAGTCCCTTCCCTTTTTAGTGCCTCATCTGTAAAATGAGAATGTTGGACTATAGGATGTCTAGGGTCCTTTGGAGTTCTAGTATTTGTTATGATCCTTGGTCTCTGGGACAGAGGGGATGGAGACAAAGATGCAGAGACTGAAGGATGGAGCAGAGCTTTGTATCCCATTTTCACACCTGGTCTGAAGGTGATGGAGTCTGTTGGAGCAGCTGGTATTCCCAACAGAGGGCATCCCAGCTCAGGGAGGAAAGCTGCTTGGGTTATTTTGTAATAATGACTCAGCTTCCTAAGTTAAAAATCAATAACCTTAACTGCTGAGCAAAGTTTGCCTTCCTAGGGTCTGTGCCCTTTGTGAAATCAAAGCTCAGGGCTGGGGAGGATAACCTATACTAAGTTTTAACCAGAGCCAATGTCTTTGTTTTAACTTTGGGGGCCTAGGATTACCTGTGATCTACTTCAAAGAACACAATGAGCTCAAGTTTTGTGTCCTACAGGTGACATTCAGTGATTATTCTAGGCCTTAATGGTATCTTCAAACCAAGTCCTATAGCATTTACTTTCTAAGTGTATGTATGAGTGAGGGTGGAGACCAGAGAGTCCCTGATCCTAGAGGGAGGCCACATGATCTAGTGCAAACCACTCTTTTTACAGTTGAGGAAACAGTCTCTAAGAAGTGGAGTGATTTGCCCAAAAACATAAAACTGTGACAGTATTTGATTTCAGGTTTTCTGGCTCCCAATTCTCTATTCTTTCTACTGGACCAGGTTTCTTCTGGAAGGTGATTCCTTGTTTGGGAAATGTTAACATTTTCTTATGCTACTGCAGTTTTTCTTTGTTCTTGAAGAGGACCATGACACCAGGGAGGTGATGTCATGATATCCAAGTAAGTTGGATTTAAGTAAAGAAGGTTGTACAAAATCACTTGCCTCACTTTCCCCTCCAGAGCCATCTGGGTTCATTGGCCAGATAGAGATCCAGGCGACTGGAGATGATACATCTATGAATAAGTCATGGATTCTAAGAAAGACATGGAATCCACGATCAATTCCTTTAATTTATTCCTCTATTTCTATCTACTAATTAACCATTGTGTCCATTTTGATAATATAGTTTTAAAAAATAAAATAAAAAATGGAGGGAAAAACCACAAAACAATCCAAAGCTAATAAGTGGAACTAAGAACTGATTTTTGTTTGTTTGTTTTGCTGTTTTGTGCTGACTATTAATAGAATTTCCCTATTGAGGGAATGGGAATAATTTTCTTTTTTTTTTTTTTTTAAAGCTTTTTATTTACAAAGCATATGCATGGGTAATTTTTCCAACATTGACCCTTGAATAACCTTTTGTTCCAAATTATCCCTTCTTTTCCCCCATCCCTTTCCCTAGCTAGCAGGTAGTCCAATATATGTTAAATATGTTCAAATACATGTTAGATCCAATATATGTATACATATTTATACAGTTATCTTGTTGCACAAGAAAAAGCAGATCAAGAAGGAAGAACACCTGGGAAAGAAAACAAAATGCAAGCAAATAGCAGAGAGACTGAGAATGCTATGTTGTGTTCCACATTCTGTACCCACGGTTCTCTCTCTGGGTGTAGATGGCTCTCTTCATCACTGAACAACTGGAATTGGTTTGAATCATCTCATTGTTGAAAAGAGCCACAGCCATCAGAATTGATCATCATATAGTCTTGTTGTTGTTATGTACAATGATCTCCTAGTTCTGCTCATTTCACTCAGTATCAGTTCATGTCTCCAGGCCTCTCTGAAATCCTTCTGTTGGTCATTTCTTAAAGAACAATAATATTCCATAATATTCATATACCATAATTTATTCGGCCATTCCCCAACTGATGGGCATTCACTCAGTTTTCAGTTTCTGGCCACTACAAAAAGGTCTTCCACAAACATTTATGTACATGTGGGTCCCTTTCCCTCCTTTAGTATTTCTTTGGGAAATAATCCCAGTAGAAACACTGCCGGATCAAAGGGCACGCACAGTTTGATAACTTTGTGAGCATAATTCCAGATTGCTCTCCAGAATGGTTGGATCCATTCATAACTCCACCAACAATGCATCAATGTCTCAGTTTTCCTACATCCCCTCCAACATTGGTCATTATCTTTTCTTGTCATCTTAGCCAATCTGAGAAGCTTGTAGTGGTATCTCAGAGTTGTCTTAATTTGCATTTCTCTGATCAGTAGTGACTATCTGTAGTTTCAATTTCTTCATCTGAAAATTGTTCATTTCCTTTGACCATTTACCAATTGGAGAATGGCTTGGATTCTTATAAAGTTGAGTCAATTCTCTATGTATTTTAGAAATGAGGCCTTTGTCAGAACCTTTGGATGTAAAAATGTTTTCCCAGTTTATTGGGGAAGAATTCTTAATACTTCATGAAGGACAATGAATTGGCTGTCTAGGGCTATTGTGGGGCAAAGCCACTCTTTTGTATTAGTCCTATAAAATGACAATTGATTTGCATGATTTACACAAAGAATGTAGTGGCAAATGTTAAACAAACACTTTAAAGTTTAATTTGTCTTCTTAACATTTTCTCTATCTCTTTCTTCAATCTATACAATCAACAAAACAATAAATCAAGCCTCTTTTGAAGTGTTTATTGACTTCTGAGGCACAAATATTCACAGTGAAAACTTAACAAATCATTGTTCACACACTTCATAGGAATATGCAGTCAATGGAGGCTGCCTCTCATAGATTTATCAAGCAGGTCTTCCATCAAGCCTCTACTTATTATTTTCTATCTCTTAGCCCTTGATAGACTTTGTGGACCATCTTTTGTGAATGGGTTGACTTCATGTTTCAGCCTTGGTCTTACATGGGTCCCTCAAAGCATGGAATCAAGCATCATTGTTCTCCTCTTTCCCTCGCTCTTTTTTCTCTTGTTCTGATTTTTCTTCTTCCTCCTAAAACTATTTCTCTCTTCTCTCTCTCTCTCTCTCTCTCTCTCTCTCTCTCTCTCTCTCTCTCTCTCTCTCTCTCTCTCTCTCTCTCTGTCTCTCTCACACACACACACACACACACACACACACACATACGCCAGTATTTTATATTATTCTCATCTCTTTCACTGCCTTGATCACTACAGTGTTAACATCTCATGTGCAGTAGGGTACAGTGTAAAGAATACATGTTTTGAGATCAAAGAACCTGAGTTCAAATTTTTCTTCTGAATACTTATTAGCTCTTGAGCAAATCACTTGGTGTCCCTTGGTCTCAGGTTTTGTTTTTTGTTTTCCCCCTGAGGCTGGGGATAAGTGACTTGCCCAGGGTCACACAGCCAGGAAGTGTTGAGTGTCTGAGAACAGATTTGAACTCAGGTCCTCCTGGCTTCAGGGCTGGTGATCTAAGCACTACACCATCTAGCTGCCTCCGATCTCAGCTTTTTTTATCTATTAAATAATTGGGTTGGACTAGATGGCTTTTGAGTACCTTTCGAGCTCCACATATATGATTCTATTCTTTTTTACTTAAATGAAACAATTTATTATTAATCTCTTACCATATGACTTGAATTATTTTAAGTACTGGGCATATATGTACAAAAACAGAGAAAATCCCTACCCTCAGTGATTTTATATTTTTACTGGAACAGATTACAAACATAGGGACTGGTGATTGGAGATATGATTCTATTTTTTAATAGTATTTTATTTTTCTAAATACATGCAAAGATAGTTTTCAACATTCACCTTTGCAAAACCTTGTGTTTCAAATTTGTCTCCTCTCAAATTTGTCTCCCTCTTTCTGCCTTCCCCTTCCCAAGACAGCAAGCAATCTGATATGTTAAAACAGTGTAGTTCTTCTAAATTTATTATTATATTAATCATGTTGTGCATAAAAATCAGATATGATTCTATTCTATTTTTTGTTTTTGTAATTTTTTATTCATTTTATATTTAATTACAAAACAACAGGAGAAAAAAAGAACATTAACATGCACATAACAGAACATAGGAGGAGAGTCAATATAAAACTATAAATTTCCATTTCAAGAAACTTACATATGAAATACTACACATTGTTTGCAAAGTTGTTCATCTTTGCTTTGGCTCCTTATAAGTTTTCTTCTTGTAATTATAGCTTTTTGTTTTTAAAATATATACATGGATAATTTTTGATTCTGTGTTCTAATTTTTATCCCTCCCTACCTCCATCTGAGTTGGCAAGTGATCCAATATAGGTCAAACGTGTAATTTCTCTATACACATTTCCACAAATATATGATTTTATCCTTTAGAAAAAATTGAAACATATGTACAAAAAATATATATCATAACATCATCCTGGATGCTTAAAAAATCCTGAAAACAAAACACGGCCAATGTTTAGAGAATGGATGGCCAGATTGTGGTATATGATTATTATAATGGAATATCACTGTGCCATAGAATGTGATGCATATAGAGAAGTCAAAGAAGCAGAGGAAGTCATATAAAATAATATAGGATGAAAAAAACAGTCAAAAGGTCAATATACACAATGATTACCCAGAGTAAATAAAGTTGGCCCTGAAAGGAAGCAAACATTAATCAAATACGCCAGTCAGTGTTAGTATTGTAATCTCAGAGTTAAAGGCCACATTCCTTCATTTGTTAATAATCAATAAACTAAAAAAAGTGGAAGGTGGTATGCTTTCGTTAACTTGGTATTTTTCTTACTGTACTTTGGAGGCATTTGGGATTTTTATTGCAAAGTATCTTCATCAAAATCTATTTAATTATTTTAGTTATTTTTCAGTCTTGTCTGACCGTTTTCTACTATCAAGTTCAGTACTCTATCTGCTGCTCCTACCTAGCCACCTCTTTCTCCTAGAATAACACTCCTTAAAGAAGCAGAGATAATTCAAGCCCAATAGATACTCCTTTTTCAGTCTTGTCCATTTGGGGTGTTCTTGACAAAGAAATGTTAGCTATAACCCACATAAATAAAATTTCCTTGGGATGGGATGTATCCTCAATAATTTTTAAGAGTGGAAAGCAGTTTTGAATCCCAGAAGAATCAAGGAGCTGGAATTTATATGAATTCAACAAATATTGTCTTAAAGAGGTAGGATTTTGTAGTAAATAGAGGAAATGAATTGAGGAAGAATTAGAAATTTTGTGTCTTATGCAAGTTATCTTTGTGACCATGAGGTCGCTTAGTTTCTTGGAATTACTCTTAGCTCGCATGGATGATGTGACAAACTATATTAGTTGAAGGGTTTTCCCACAAGTGCTTTGCACGGTATTAGGCTCTGGGAATGTAAAGACAAAAAAAAAGATACAATCTTTGCCTTAAAGAGCTTCTGGGGATAGACATAATGATTTGTACATAAGAACGTATAATACAAACTAGGAAATGATAGGACAAAGTATTTGGGAAAATTTAAAAATGGAGACAATGCATTCTGCTGGTGGGGTCAAGGAAGACTACATAGCTTTTTCCAGTCACTAACTGTGGATGGCCTAAGGATCTGTTCAAGAGTCTCCTCTCTTTTATCTCTATATCCCCCTCACTTAACAAATCTTTATTTATTATTTATATTAATATTATTAATATATTTTATATTATTTATATATCATATATAATTTATATATTAATGTATTATTACACGTTATTTATTCTTTTTTGAAGCAAAATGAAAAAGAAATAATAAAAGCAAGAATCCTCAAAAATAAATTTTCAGGAATCTTCTTCTGATATACTTGCTCATCTCATTCATCTCTAGGATATATAAAGAAAGTCTGATCATTTCTCAAATCTAAATAGGATTTTGGAATGGATGACTCCATTGATTTGACCTAATACTTCATTTTGGAAGTTGATGAATTTCCTTTTTATATCATTGTTTATTTTCTTTTAAAATCTATTATTTTAAGCATTAATTTCTTTTTAAATTTTGAGTTTCAAATTCTCGCTTTCCTTCCCACCTTCTCCCCAGTCCATTGATAAGGCAAGCAATGTGATATCAATTACACATGTGAAGTCATGCGAAATATATTTCCATATTAGTCCAAAAAAAACCCCAAGAAAAATACAATGAAAAAATTCTTTCTCTGGAAGTAAATAGCATTTTTTTATCATGAGTTCTTTGGAATTGTCTAGGATCACTATATTTAGCCAAGTAGCTAAGTCTTTCACAGTTGATTATCATTACAATATTGTTGTTATTGTACATGATGATCTTCCAGTTCTTCTCACTTCACTTTTCATTATTTTATTTTAGTATTATCATGTTTTTCTGAAACTAATATCTTCATCATTTTTACAGTACAATAGTACTCCATCACAATCATATGTCACAACTTGTTTAGTCATTCCCCAGTTGATTAGTATCCTACCAATTTCCACTTTTTTGCCACCATAGAAAAGAACTTTATGAATATTTTCATACATGTAGATCCTTTTTCTTTTATCTCTTTCAGATATAGACCTAGTAGTAGTATTTCTGAATCAAAGAGTATGCACAAGTTTATCCCCTTTGGGCCTAGCTCTAAATTGTTCTCCAGAATGGTTGGGCCAGTACTGTACCCCAATAGTATAACTATTTTTTCCCTCATTCCTTTCAGCATTTGTCATTTCTGATAGATATGATGAGGTAGTACTTCAAAATTGTTTGAATTTTACTTTTTCTAATCAATAGGGATTTAGAATTTTTTTTCATGTAAATATAGGCAGCTTTCATTTCTTCTCTTGAAAACTGCCTATTCATATGCTTTAGTTATTTATCACTTGAGGAATGACTCTTTTTTATTTTATTAATTTTTATAATTATTAATTTTTTGACAGTATATATGCATGAGTAATTTTTTTATAACATTATCCCTTGTATTCATTTTTCCAAATGTTCTCCTCCCTCCCTCTACTCCCTCCCCTAGATGACAGGCAATCCCATACATATTAAATGTGTTACAGTATAACCTAGATACAATATATGTGTGCAAATTCAATTTTCTAGTTGAATGTTAAGTATTAGATTCTGAATGTATAAGTAACCTGGGTATATAGACAGTAGTGCTAACAGTTTACATTCAATTCCCAGTGTTCCTTCCCTGGGTGTAGTTGTTTCTGTCCATCATTGATCAACTGGAAGTGAGTTGGATCTTCTCTATGTTGAAGATATCCACTGCCATCAGAATACGTCCTCATACAGCATTGTTGTTGAAGTATACAATGATCTCCTGGCTCTGCTCATTTAACTCAGCATCAGTTCATGTAAGTCTCTCCAAACCTTTCTGAATCCATCCTGCTGGTCATTTCTTACAGAACAATAATATTCCATAACCTTTGTATACCATAATTTACCCAACCATTCTCTAATTGATGGACATCCATTCATCTTCCAGTTTCTAGCTACAACAAAAAGAGCTGCCACAAACATTTTGGCACATACAAGTCTCTTTCCCCTCTTTAGTATTTCTTTGGGATATAAGCCCACTAGTAGCACTGCTGGATCAAAGGGTATGCACAGTTTGATAACTTTTGGGCATAATTCCAGATTGCTCTCCAAAATGGCCAGATCCTTTCACAGCTCCACCAACAATGTATTAGTGTCCCAGTTTTCCCACATCCCCTCCAACATTCATCATTATTTGTTCCTGTCATTTTAGCCAATCTGACAGGAGTGTAATGGTATCTCAGAGTTGTCTTAATTTGCATTTCTCTGATCTATAGTGATCTGGAACACCCTTTCATATGAGGGGAAATAGTTTCAATTTCATCATCTGAGAATTGTCTGTTCATATCCTTTGACCATTTATCAATTGGAGAATGGTTTGATTTCTTATAAATTAGGGTCAGTTCTTTATATATTTTGGAAATGAGACCTTTATCAGAACCTTTAACTGTAAAACTATTTTCCCAATTTGTTACTTCCCTTCTAATCTTGTTTGCATCTGTATTGTTTGTACAGAAACTTTTTAGTTGGATGTAATCAAAATCTTCTATTTTGTGATCAATAATGATCTCTAGTTCTCCTCTGGTCATAAATTCCTTCCTCCTCCATAGGTCTGAGAGGTAGACTATCCTCTATTCCTCTAATCTATTTATGATCTCATTCTTTATGCCTAAATCATGGACTCATTTTGATCTTATCTTAGTATATGGTGTTAAGTGTGAATCCATATCTAATTTCTGCCCTACTAATTTCCAGTTTTCCCAACAGTTTTTTTCAAATAATGAATTTTTTTCCCCAAATGTTGGTATCTTTGGGTTTGTCAAACACTAGATTGCTATAGTTGTACCCTTTTTTGTCCTTTGTACCTAATCTGTTCCACTGATCGACCGGTCTATTTCTTAGCCAAAACCAAATGGTTTTGGTGACTGCTGCTATATAATATAGCTTTAGATCAGGTACACCTAGACCACCTTCATCTGACTTTTTTTTTCATTAATTCCCTTGAAATTCTTGACCTTTTGTTCTTCCATATGAATTTTGTTGTTATTTTTTCTAGGTCACTAAAATAGTTTCTTGGGAGTCTGATTGGCATAGCACTAAATAAATATATTAGTTTGGGGAGTATTGTCATCTTTATTATATTCGCTCGGCAATCCATAAACACTGGATGTCTTTCCAATTATTTAAATCTGACTTTATTTTTGTGGCAAGTGTTTTGTAATTTTCCTCATATAATTCCTGACTTTTCTTTGGTAGATGGATTCCCAAATATTTTATGCTCTCGACATTTGTTTGGAATGGAATTTCTCTTTGTATCTCTTGCTGTTGCATTTTGTTGGTAATATATAAAAATGCTGAGGATTTATGTGGATTTATTTTGTACCCAGCAACTTTGCTAAAGTTGTGAATTATTTCTAATAACTTTTTATTAGAATCTCTGGGGTTTTCTAAGTATACCATCAAATCATCTCCAAAGAGTGACAGTTTGATTTCCTCATTACCTACTCTTATTCCTTTAATATCTTTCTCGACTCTTGTTCGATGAATTCTTTTAACACCTATTTTCCCTTCTGTTTCTATTATCTCTGGACAGTTCTCTTTGATGATTTCCTGTAAAATAGAATCTAGGCTCTTTTTTTTTAATCATAGTTTTCGGGAAGTCCAATGATCCTCAGATTATCTCTCCTAGATCTATTTTCCAGGTCTATAGATTTTCCCAGTAAATATTTGACATTATTCTCCAGCTTTTCATTTTTTTTTTTGTTTGTTTGTTTTTTTTGTTTTGTTTGACTGATTCTTGGTTTCTCAATGAATCATTCATTTCTATTTGTTCAGTCCTGATTTTTAATGAGTTATTTTTTTCATTCACATTTTTTAGTTCTTTTTGTATATGCCCAATTGAATTTTAAAATTAATTATTTTGCTCTATTGAATTTTTTTCCATTTCACTAATTTTTTTAGTGAGTTATTTTCTTTTTCCAATTCAGAAATCCTACTTTCTTGAGACTTTTTTTATCTTTTCCAATTCAGAAATCCTATTTTCCTGTGATTTTTTTAACCTTTTCTAATTCACAAATTTTGTTTCTCTTCACCTCTTGTGAATTCTTTATTTTTTCCAACTCAAATTTCAGAACGTTGTTATTCTCTATCATGGCTTCTCTTTCCTTTCCCCATTTTTCTTCAAACTATCTAACTTTTTAATAGTCTCTTCTAGGAGAGAGGTATGTGATGGGGGGCGGGGTATCATTCCCCTTTAGGGTATTATCTGGAGACTGTCTGGTGTTAGCTTCCTCAGGGTTGGATACCTGCTCTTTCTCTGTGTAGAATCATTCTCTTTGGCTCCTTACTCATTGTTAAAAATATGTTGGGGTCTGCATTTGGGGTAAGAAGTTTATTTATTTATTTACCAGCTTCCTGGTAACAACCTGTGCCTGAGGTAAGAGAGAGCTCTGGGAGAGAGTTCCCTTCCCCCTCCCCGGAAATGCCTTAGAGGTGGTTAGGATGGCTGCACTGTGAGGAGTGTCCAGTGAAGGACCCCACTGTGTGGCCTAGCGACTGCCCTGAGGTTTAAGGCTGAACAGTGAAAGCGTCACAAAGCCCAGCCAATGGATATCAGCAGCTGATGTGAAAAGACCCTGTGCTCAAACTGGAAGTGTCTGCCCGGAAACCGCGGTCCCTACTACAAAGGTTCCACTTCTCTGGGAGTTTTGCTTCTCTGGGAATTCAAAGGCTTCTAGAGTTCCACTGCCTTAGGCTGAGCCCAGCACTATGTGGATTAGAGGCTGCCTTGGGCTGTGTCTCCACTGTTCAGGCTCTCAACTACCCCAAGGAGTAGCCCTGGGCAGCAGAAAGTGTCTGCACAGCCTTGCCAAGATCTGTTAGGTCACTTCTGGATTGGAGCGGATTAAGGATCTGACTTTATTTCTCTTCTGAACTGCTGTTTTATAAGCAGAGAAGAGCTAACAGCCTGTGTCAGATTCCTCTATCTCAGTGGCTTTTCTGATCCCAGAGCTCTCCCAGCCCGATTGGCACAGTGTGTTAGCACCCAGTCCAACCCTTGTCTGTACTGGCCTTTTTTTTTCCCTCCCCTCAGAACCGACCTTTTCTGTTGAAATTCCAGATTCTTTTCAGCTGGTAAGTTGTGCTTCTAATCCTTGTGGTTTTTATCAGTCCAGCGTTATTTTTGAGGCTGATTTAACTAGTTGGTATTGAGGGAAGAAGGGAGCTTACAAATTCGCGTGTATCTTCTCCGCCATCTTGGTTCTGCCCCAGAGGAATGATTTTTACTATAAATTTAACTCAATTCTATATTTGGTATATATTTAAAAATGAATTCTTTATCAGCAACTTATAATCAAATGATCAGAAAAGTTTCAGAGAAACTTATAAACATTTTAATATTGCTTAATTTTCTATAACACCTGTTAGCAAAATGTACTTTCCCTGATTATTCCTTTTAATTAAGTTCATTTTTCCTTTTGCTTTAGTCTGAGATCATGATTGCTATTCCTATCCTTTGTACTTCAGCTAAAGCCTAATAGATTCTGCTCCAGCAATTATTTTAATTCTATTATCTTTCAGCTTCAAGAGTGTCTCTTGCAAACAATATGTTGTTAGATTTTTGTTTCTAATCCATCTTGCTGTCTGCTTGCATTTTATAGGTGAGCTCATCCCATTCACATTCACAGTTAAGATTACTGTGCTTTTCCTTCTGTCCCATTTCCTTCTGTTTTTTCTTCATCCCCCTCTCTTTTTATCTTGTCCCTCTTCATTTCACTTTGCTGTAAAAGTGTTTCCTTGTACCTCTTTCATGTGAGAAAAATTTCCCCATTCTGTCTCTCCCTTCTCCTTTCTCCCAGTGCCTCCTCTTTCTCATTACTTCAATTTTTGGAGCTCATTCCAACATAATTGACTTACATCTATGCCCTCCATAAACTCCTTAATAATGAAGAAGAATGTAAATAGTTCAACTGTCTAGAGACTCTTATGATTACTCTTTCCTGCTTAGTTTTTGACGATTCTCTTGGGTATTGTGTTTGAATGTAAAATTTTCTATTCAGGTCTGGTATTTTCATCAGGAATGTTTGAAAGTCCTCTATTTCATTAAATACCCATTTTATTCCTGGAAGAATTATACTTACCTTTGTTTGTTAGTTTATTCTTGGTAATCCTAGCTCCTTTGCCTTCCAGAATATGATCTTTTAGTCCCTCCATTTTAATGCGTAAGGTGCTCAATTTTGTGTGATCCTGACTGTGGCTCTACAATATTTGTATTGTTTATTTCTGGCTGTTTGATGTACTTTCTTTTTGAACCGGGAGCTCTGGAATTTGGCTATAATGATCTGAAGGGTTTTCATTTTAAGATTCTTCTGAGAAGGTGATCAATAGATTATTTCAATTTCTATTTTCTCCTTTGGATTTACTATTTAAGACAGTTTTCCTGGATAACGTCTTGAAGTATGAACTCTAAGCTTTTTGTATAATAATTCTTAAATTATTTCTCTTTGATTTATTTTTCTAGGTCAATTATTTTCCTGATGAAATATTCCACACTTTCCTCTATTTTTCCCCATTATTTTGACTTTGTTTCCTTGTTTTTTGAAGTCTTCTTTTTGAAGTTTCTTGGTCTTAAATAATTTATTTCCATTTTCCTAATTCTATTTTTTAAAGAATTTATTTTTTTTTTTCAGTGAGCTTTTGTACTTCCTTTTCTATTTGACCAATTCCATTTGGTCAATGTCTTTAGGGAATCCTTTTTTAGTGAATTTTTGTTCCTCCCTTTTCATTTCTACCCCCCTCTCCATTTCTTGCTCATTTGGCTCATTCTGTTCTTTAAGGAGTTGTTTTTTTAGTGAATTTTTTTACCTCTTTTTCCAAGCTGTTTAATTATTTTTTTCCTAATTTTCTTTCATCAGTCTCATTTCTTTTCTCATTATTACTGATTTAGTTTTTTTCAGGAATTCTTGTTGGGCTTTGATCCAATTAGCATTTTTTTTGAGACTTTGTTTGTAGCAGTTTTAACATTTTGTCATTTTCTGAGTTTGGATCACGATCTTCCTTGCCACTGGAATCAATTTGTCATTGTTCTTTGCTCATTTTCTCCAGCTTATTTCTTGACTTTTAATTTTATGTTAAAGTTGGAATTTGCTCACCTGAGTAGGCAAGCACAATGCCAAGCTTCAAGCTTTTGTTTGCTGCTGTTGTAGAGCTAGATCTTAGGGAGTAGAGGTATAGTCACTGCTCTTCTGGTCTGTGCTGGTCTTTATCCAGGAATAGTTTCTGAGGGGTCCCTATAGTTATAAGCTAAGTACTACTTCTTGCCTTGGAACAGAGGCCCCAAACTACATGTGGTCTATAGAATTGCCATCAGTGCCTGTGACTAGAAAAGGTTTCCAGTAATCCCTTTCATTCAACCTCTATTGTGTCTGCTCTGAGAACTTTTGGAGCTGATCCTGCTGTGTTGGGAAGGGTATTGAATCTTGTGCTAGACAACCTGGATTTGAATCCTGTCTCATCTGATTCTGCTTGTATGAATCTGAACTTTGGGAGTATAATGAATCAGTTCTTAATTTTCTCTTCTTTAAAGTAGAGGTGAGATTGGATGATGTCTAAAATACTGCTCCTAACTCTAAGCCTCATGAGTTCATAAATCTGAACTGGGCAGTAGTGGGCTGAGCTAACTGGGAGTCTCTTGGTGGAAATGTCAGAAAAAATTGACTGGAGGGGATGAGTTCAGGGAAAAGGAAAAAAAAAGAAGCACAGAGATTCTGGCACAAAAAAGAAGGGGAAAGAATAGATGGGATTAGAATATGGAACCAGCGGAGCTAATATCAGCCATTTTTTGAGGACCAATCAGACAAAAAGAGTTAGGGAAGACAATAAAAGTAGATTTGATCAATATTGAGAATTATGGGACAAAATAGATAGAAGCAGATTGGAACATGGAATAATCAGCAAAGATAAGGTCAAAAGTGAGGAGCAAACAAAGTGGGGTGTTTCATCTGATTTTAAGAATATTTCTTCAAGGAAGGAAATAGAGAAGAAATATTACCAACCCCAATCGTCCTAGACACAGATCCATTATTGTCACCATAAACAAAATATGGCAAGTTCTAAATTAATCTGGAACTACGAATCCTGGCATGATGTTATCCCAAGAAATTTGCACAATAATACTAATAATCTCATATGTTGTCCTAAGACTTTAAGGACACCCTATATTCTAAAACCTACATCATACAGTTGTAGGAATGAGTTAATATATAAGATGCAAAATAAACATCCTATAGTCTGTAAAACATTCTACATACACTGAATTATTTAATTCAAATAGCAATTGTATTATCATCCAGATGAGGAAATTGAAGTTATCTTCCAGAGAAGTAGCAGGACAGTAAATATAGTATTGGCCTTGGAGTCAGGAAGATTTGGATTTGGATCCTGCCTCTGACATTTACTGACTATGTGGACATGGGCAAATCACAACCTTTTTGACTCTCAGTTTTCTCATCTGTAAAATGGAGTTAGTTATACAAAAAGTCTTAGTAGATTTTTATGCTTATAATTTAAATTATTTTTAATTTTCCCTAGTTATATGTAAAAACAACATTTTTTGTCATACATGTACATTCATTTTTTAAACATATTTCCTTATGAATCATATTGGGAATGAAAAATCAGAACAAAAAAGAAAAACCACAAAAAAAAACACAGAAAAAGAAAAAGGTGAACATGACTTGTGTTGATTTACATCCAGTCTCCACAGGTTTCTCTCTGGATGTGGATGACATTTTCCATCCAAAATTTATTGGGATGGCCTTGGATCTCTGAACCTCAGAGAAAAATTATGTCTGTCATAGTTGATTGTATAATATCGCTGTTACCACATACAGTACCACATACTGGTTCTGCTTGTTTTGCTCAGCATCAGTTCTTTTAAATCTTCCTAGGCCTTTCTAAAATAATTTTTTGTAGAACAAAAATACTCCATTATTTTCATATGCCACAACTTATTCAGCCATTCCCCAGTTGATGGGCATCTACTCATTTTCTAATTTTTTGTCACCATAAAAAGGTGAATTTTTATACTTATGAAAACATTAATATAGTATTGAAGGGGCAGCTAGATGGCACAATGGATAGAACACCTGTCCTGGAGTCAGGACTTGAATTCCAATCTGGCTTTAGACCCTTAACATTAGTAAGTTATCTTGGGCAAGTCATTTAAGCCCAGTTGCCTCACAGGGAGCTTACTAAAGCTTAAAATTATACTTTGGGACAAAATGTAAAGTGTTATATAAATGGATTGTCATTGTTTTTATTATTATCCTTAAGATCACAAAGCTTGTGTATATGACTGCCAGAATTTGAACCCAAATACAATTTTTTTTTCCAACAAACTATGTGACCTCAAAGTGACACTAATCCCCTGGTGTTTTATTTAAAGGTCATACACATGACTTATTTTTCTTCTGGTTTTACTGATGACTCTGAGAGTTACAGGCCTCCCGATTTTTGGCTCAAGGCCTTCCCTACTTAGAGCCCCATAATTGCCTCTTAGAGTCTACCTATCCAAGGACTGACCCCATTGTTTACTGTGCCTCATTGGCCTGGCAAGAGAGCATCTCGGGGATTAGAGAAGGAGCATCACAGGAATAAGAGAGTATTGTTTCCCAGAGGACATATTTGTCAATGCACATTTGTGGGTCTTTGATGTTTTAACTATTTCTTTTTAAGTGGAGAAAATAAATAGCTGTTCTCTATCTTATCTGCTTTGTACATTGAGAAACTTGACAGAAGAGATCATTATTAAGCACTTTTGGGCAGATCCTAAATTTGAGTTAAATCTTTACTAAAGGGATTGTCCCCAGAGTTCTACTCTGGGAGAGGGGTATAATGAATAAAAGACAACAAGAAAATACCGTGAGCTTTTTCTTTAGAGGTGGCCTCCCTTAGCTCTGAACCTAGTTTATGAATCTCCCTAGTGAGGGGGGCACTCTAGCCTCCTGCTTCATCATGAATTAAGCATTATATACATGAAAATATTCCCTATATCAGGGGCCGAAAATCTAGGGAAAGTCAACTCTAAAATTTCCCTCCTCCTCCTCCTCGCTGGGACAGATCTCCTCACCCCTCTCCTGGACTCAGAAGTGGTGGCCAATGACCTGGACCTGGAGGCAGCTCAATAAATGAGGGCTGTCAATGGGCCAACTGGTCATTTTGCAAAAGGCTGGAGTTACTCATTTGCCAACAGAACTAATGCATCTTGAGAAGCTCAGGGACCTCATCTGCTGCCAACAGTAGTCCCAGAGGCCTAAAGGAGAAGCTCCTTCTGTGTGACTTGTGGCCCTCGCCAAACTGGGGTGTTCATCAAAGAAATCTTAAGCAGCTTCCCAACACCCACTTTCTGCATCTCTCCGGCCTCCTACTTCTCTCTCTTCCATGCTAATTAAGCCAGTGCTGGGACAACCGACAGACTGTCTATTGCTGGTACATCAAATTAAAAGGCTTTTCAACATGGTAGACCTTGCCAAACTCCTACTCCACAGGCCCTGGAGACTTCAGGGCCACTGTGCTGGGATTGTGCTGGGATCTGAACAACACTGCAGCTAAGAGCCCATATTTCTTCATTTTTGATTGTCTGAGAGGCATTTATTATTATTTATTCTGATTTAACAGCTAAGGAAGTTGAGGCTCTGATAGGTTAAGGTAGATAACCCCAGGTTACACAATTCAGAGGTCCCCGAGCCAGGACTCAAATTGACCTTTCTACATTGGACTCTGTCATAAAGGAAGGCCCCATGGCTTCAGTCAGAATGTTACTCCTTTATTTACACTTAAAAAAACAAACAGCTTATTCACCAGAAATAATGAGGCCTGAAAGGTGCAATACCAGTTAGGGAAACATTGATGCACATTGGGCTTAATGGGGAGGTGCCTGATTAGCCTATTCCTGTGGCCTCTGGTGTTTTCTGGCTGGCACAGGAGACCTGCCAAGGGGAAAATTCAATAGGATGAGGTACACAAATCTTGAGTTTTTAAAAATTTTTATGCTTATTCCTGTTTTTTTTTTTTTTCAGAAAGCTCCTGACTTCTCTAATGCCCATTTTTAACCTCCTTTCCCTTTCCCTCCTCCTGGCTCCTTCTTTAATAACTCCACCTTACTTGTTAGGCAAGAGGGCACTCCAGTGGAGTTGAAGCTACCCCCAAGGTGCCAGCCTCTCAGTGTTGCCATAAGTGCAAAGAGAGAATGCACAGAGAGGAGGGGGACAGGCAGCCTCCCTCCCCATGGTTTTGCCAAGGGGCTGGCATCTTTGTTCCCTTCCTCGGCCCCTTGCAGACTTCCTTTCAGGGGCTGGAGCCAGGACATTACCTGCTGCCAAAGCATTAAGTCCCCACTGTGCTCTCAGCCCATTGGCTTCGAAACATAGCAATACAGGGGAAGATCTGGCCCTCTATGGAGGTTGCTCAGGGTCAGAACTGACAGGAACCTTAGAACATAGGATTTCAAAGCTGTTAGGTGCAAGCCCTCCCCTTCCCCAACGTTCCAGCTGAAAGGGACCTTGGAACATGGGATATTAGCATGTGAAAGGGTATCCGAACATGACATGGAAGCATAAAATCCTAAGAGAGTCCTTAGGGATAATTTAATCTTAACTTCCTCATTCAACTAAAGGAAATTTAGGGCTGTAAAGATAGAGGGACTTCCCACAAGACTGCACAATGAGCACTATGAGCAGATTGAGCCCTGGAACCTGAATCTCAAAGAAAAAAAACCCCAAACACAAACCTTTAATGCATAATAATATATGCAGAGTCCCATGTTCCACTGGCTCTCTGAGAAATCATTTAGTTCTCTCTTCTTTGAATGTTCTTTATCTGTCAACATGAGACATGGGCTCAAGACTGGCTTTGGAAGTTATGGAGTCATTAAATGAATCTCTGGGGAGCCCCTAGCTCCCTCTCCCCAGTCTGTGTCCATGGCGGCCACCCCCTTTCTCTTCTGCTCCTCTTCACCCAGGTGGCTTAGCTGGGTCTTTTTTCTGAGCTGGATGTCAGAGCATCAGAGAGTCTTGGAACTGAGAGGGGCTTCCTGATGTTAATAATAATGCAAATAAGTAGCTTTTGTTCAATGCTGCAGCGTTTGCAAGATGCTGTTTACATCCTTTCTTAGCTGATGCTCAGAGCAATCCGGTGAGGTAGTTAGTATTATCATACTCATTTCACTGATAGGTGAAGAGCAGGTTAAATGACATAGCTAGAGAAGGTTACAGCTAGTAGGTGATCGAAGCAGGATTTGAACTCATAGCTTCCTGCTCTGAGACCAATGCTACAATTGTTTAGCTGGTATAAACCAAACATTTTACAGATGTGAAAAGCGATTCCCAGAGAAATAAAGTTCCTTGCACAAAACACCAGGTAAGCTGATGACAGACCCAGGATTGGGTCCCAGGTGGGTTTCCTTACTCCTAGTGCCAGTAGTAAGATTCCTATAATTTCCCTATGAGCACATGGTCTCCCCCTTTTATACTTGGGCAATCAAAACATAAAAATCATTGTTATGATTAAGGACCATCAAAACTTGTGTTCATAACCCTTGTTAAGATGCTAAAACTTAATCACTACCATGTGCCCTTGTGTCACATCTGCGTTCTCCCAGGGGTCAGGAAAGCTCAGTGATCTAAGGAATTGGTGGAGTTTTAGGTCCAGTGACAAGCAAGAGAGAGATTCAGAGGCAGGGAGCCTTGGATTCCACCACATTGTGGCAATTTATTCCGCCTAAGAATGGACAAGCTTTCTCTATCAGCCAAGCCCGGGATCCAAAAGAGTCAGGAAAATAAACTTTCTACAATCATTATTTTTTAAAAAGAGTTTTAAATTCCAAGTTTTCTCCCTCTCTCCTCCCTCTCCCCCTTCCCGAGATGGGAAGCATTTTTGTTTTCGGTTTTACATGTGGAATCATACAAAACATCACAAGCAAAGTTTCCAAAATACTCTCCTTTGGAAAGCACGACCCGCTACATCTCAGCTTCTCTTCTGGAACAAGGATCTGAGCTAAGAGGTTCTGTCATCTAAACTGCCACAGGAACCACTGGGTGATTTCTTAAATTTGGGAAGTGGGGGGAGGAACATTGAACCACAATTCGGGAATCTGAGATTTGACCCAAAATGTCACCAACTCGTCATGTGGCCATGGCCACATCCATTTGTTTCTTGGAGCCTCAGTTTCTTTCACTGTAAATTGAGAGAGTTGCATCAGGTGGTCCCCAAGGTTCAGCTCTGTGCCAGGTGCACATGTTATTGTTTGAGGTCCTGGCAGTGCCTTGTTGTGTTCTAAAATCCTGTTAGTTCAAACATTCTATGTCCTAGGATTTCTTCCAGCCTAGTACTCTATGTTCTAAGGTCCCTCTCAATTCTTAGAATTCCCAGCTCTTTGAATGCAGAGATTGTTAAATACGTCAAGAGCCAAACCATGGAGAAAGGGTCAAGGAAGTACATGTTTTCACCACTAGATGGCAGGAAGGAAGCGTAAAAATCTTTCAGAGATCAAATTGACATAGGAGTGAAATCATGCTATATTAGGGGTAGATTAAGAAACTTTATAGTCATTATATCAAAGGATCAAAGATAGGAATATGTGGAGGAAATGAGGAAGGAAGGAAGGAAGGAAGGAAGGAAGGAAGGAAGGAAGGAAGGAAGGAAGGAAGGAAGGAAGGAAAGAATGAATGAATTAATGAAGGAAGGAAGAAAGGAAAGAAGGAAGGAAGAGGGGGAGGAAGCAAAAGAGAGAGGGAGGGAGAGAGAAAGGAAGAAAAAGGAAGGAAGGGAGGAGGGAAGGAAGAAAAAGGAAGGAAGAAAGAAAGATAGAGAGGAAAAAAGGAAGAGAAGAAGGAAAGATTGATCAATTACTCATTATATTCCAGACATTGTGTTAAGTGCTCCATAGATATTTCAACAGATGCTCACAACAAAGAACTTGTAGTAGATTGAGAACAAGATTCTTCTTAGTCTTCTACTATTCAGCCCAGGGTTCTTTCTACCATTAGACGTGTCAGTTTTCATTGATGGGAAAAGATCAGGGCAAATTGTTAGAATTGAAATCCTTCCAAATTTCTTTGTATGACATTATTTTGTGTATATTTTGTATCTATTTACCTCTGTACATGAGGAAATTAAAAGATGTAGTGGATTGATCATTGGAAATGGAATCACAATAAATGAGTTCAAATCCTGCCTTAGACTCTTGCTCGCTCTAGGACCCTGGACAAGGGTCTTAATTTAATTCAGCCTCAACTTTAAAATTATAAAACTGGGCTTAATAATAGCAGCACCTACCTTACAGAGTTGCTGGAAGGAATATGTGTGTGTGTGTGTGTGTGTGTGTGTGTGTGTGTGTGTGTGCATGTGAACACTTAACATTTCCTTTGGAACCCTTACCCCTCCATACAAATAATATTTATTGTTATTATTATCATTGTGTCTTCCTTCTTCCTTTCTCCAATTCTGGAAGCTCTCTGAAGGCAGGCTCTGTTTCCTCTACTTTTTGTGTATATCTCCACTACTAGCACCATGCCTTTACACAGTGGGTACTTAAAAATGTTGAATTGAATGGAAACACATTTTTACTTTTCCTGTTTATTCTATTTGGGGAAAATGATCTTTGAATGAAAGGATCCTCCTTGTACTTCTGCTTGCCACTCCATCCCTAGATCATCTCTCTCATTATTGGAGTCCACAATGCATCTGTCTTGTTGTAGCAATCTTTGGATGCTTCAAGGATCCCTGCCTTGGCCATCATGAATGCTACTCTTTTGCTACAATTGAGGCTTGTGTCTCTTCTTCATCTCAGCAGGGGCCTTTGATTGATGCTATGGACAAAACATTCATCGGGCTTTAGCCACCCTGTTCATGAGCTTCTCCTGTGGCCACGCTGATTCTTAGAAGACAGATGCACTGTCGTCCCTGGGTCTATTGTGCTCTCAGCCTCTCTACCCTGGGGGGACATGTCAGAGCTCATGTTCCATTGACAGAGCCTTCAAGAATTCAGAATTCCCTCCATACACACTGATTAATAATATAGTGAGCATTTATAGAAGGTTTTCGGGTTTTGCAATGTACATTACATGTTATTTCACTTGATCCTCACAACAATAATCTTATGATGTCCATTTTGCAGATGAGGAAACTGAGGCAGAGATTAAGAAACACTTGTCCAAAGTCACATAGCCAATGAGGTTCTAAAACTGGGTTTGAACTCAGGTCTTTGTGACTCAAAGTCCAGTGCTCTATGTACTGTATCTCTTGTAATGATGAGGCAATAATTTCTCTCCCTGTGAAGGGTTGAGAAATAAGAAAATAAAACTCATGTTTCTATACCTCTTTAAAGTTCCTCAAAACAACACTGTCAGAGAGTCAGAGGAAGGATCATTGTCCCCAGTTTGCAAATGAGGATTTGAAGCTCAGTGATTGGGGGTTGTGATCATACAGGCAGTAAAAGTGGAAAGGGTCTTGAAGCACTCTGTCTCAAGACAGAAACACACTTAATAAATATGAACAGACAGATGACCTGGAGTTTATTTGGGCCACTCTTCTGTCTTTATGTCAGTGAATGTCCAAACCGTGGTTAGCAACTTTTCTGAAAGGGAATGCCCAGCTCTGGTCTGTTTGGTTTTCCCAGGGTGCATTGTGACTGTACTAATTAGTCTTATGAATGGAGAGAGCCTGGGCATCAGCTTATGTAAATATGGGGATCAAGGAATAGCAATAGCAAGTACCCCAAGGGGCCTACAAAGCTCATTGATCCCCTTTTTAAATAATGTTTTAAAATATGTAATATAAGGGACACAAGATTGCAAAGGATCAGTTATGTGGAAATAAAGATGTATTTTTTTCTGCTCTAAGTTCCTAGATTCCCTGAATTCCCAGATCCCTTGGGAGCTCTATGGACCCAAGTTAAGAGTCTTTGGTCTAAACCAGCTTGAATTTTTCCTCAGTTGCCTGCCCATTCTGGGGTTTTCTATCTGGACAGTCAAGATAATTAGTTTCTAGAATTTTATTTGTCATGGTCAGTTCTTTTTCTGTATAGAGGCCAGACAGCACACCTTGTAATTCAGAGTCAAAAACAGTCATTGTGCATCTCTTAGTCCCCTGAATTCCAATGCTAAGCAATGGGAATACAATTAGGTAGGTAAGAAAGTATCTGTTCTCGATGAACTCATATTCAAGTGAGAGAGGCCATAATCTGTAGTAGGTAAAAGGCAGACAGATCTTCCCGGATGTTGCATCCAATACAAGATACTACTTCTCAAAGGAGCATTGTGAAAAGGGGAATGTCCAGAGCAGGATAACCAGGGTGGGGAGGGGCTCAAAATCCTCTTAGGAGCACTGTGGGCTTTGGTGTATTTGTCTAGAGAATAGACCGAAGGAAGAGATCTTGGTGCCTGACCCACAATAATATTTCTCTCTCCCTGTAATCTCAATCTCTCCTCCTCCTCTTCCTCCTCCCTCTCCTCCTCACTCCTTCCTCCTACCCCTCCTCCTCCTCCTCCCTCCCTCCTCCTCCTCCTCCTCTCCTCCTCCTCTTCCTCTTCCTCTTCTTCTTCTTCTTCTTCTTCTTCTTCTTCTTCTTCTTCTTCTTCTTCTTCTTCTTCTTCTTCTCTTCTTCTTCTTCTTCTTCTTCTTCTCTTCTTCTTCATCTTCTTCTTCTTCTTCTTCTTCTTCTTCTTCTTCTTCTTCTTCTTCTTCTTCTTCTTCTTCTCTTCTTCTTCTTCTTTTCTTCTTCTTCTTCTCTTTCTCTCTCTCTCCACCTGCATATATATCTAGCATTTATCAGTCATCTTTGTCATCTCTATCTTCCTATCTCTTGCTCTATCTTGTCTAACTTTCTATCTACTCATTTACCCCCCTCTCTCTCCCTTTCCCCTCCTTCCCCTCCTCCCATTTATCCATTTCTCTAGCCATCCATCCATCTACCTACTATCTAACCATCCCTTCTTCCTCCCTCCCTCCATGTTTCTATCTCTTTACCTATTTGTCTATCTTTATCACCTTACTCTTTATCATTCCATCATCTCTTTCTGTCTCTCTTTCCATATATATATATATATTATACATATATATATATATATATATTCTTTTAATCAGTCCATCTCTGTCATCTCTATCTTCCTATCTTTACTTCTCTATCATCTCTTGTTCTATCATCTATCTTACCTGTCTACTTATGTACCTTTCTCTCTCTTCACCCTCCCCTCTCTCCTCTATCTATCCATTTCTCTATCCATCCATCCATCTATCTACCTACTATCTATCATCCACCTTTTTTCCTCCCTCCCTCCATATTTCTCTTTACCTATTTGTCTAGCTTTGTCATCTTCCTCTTTCTCTCTTTATCATCATATATATCTATCATTTTATCAGTCCATCTCTGTCATCTCTTCTTATTTTTAGATCTCTATCATCTCTTGACTCTATTTTGTTTAACTTTCTATCTATTTATCTACCTTTCTCTCTTTCTTTCTTTCTTCCCCCTACATCCCTCCTCTATCTATCTATTTCTCCATTCATGCACTTACCTATGTATCATTTATCCATCCCTCCTTTCCTGCCTTCCTCTCTTTATCTCTTTACCTATTTGTCTACCTTTGTCATATTTCTCCATCACTCTCATCTCTCTCTAGTTCTGTCATATTCCTATCTTTACATGTTGTCTATTATTTATCAATCTATAATTCATTATTTCATAATCTATTATTATTATTTATTTCTATTATCTTTCTTTCCATTGGCTTATCTATTATCTATCTTTCTATCTGTCCATCTATTTCTGTCTATCTCTCTGTCATAGGACTTAGAATTGGAAACTTTCAAGGAAATCATTTAGTTTTTTATTTTTAAAATTTATCTTATTAAAGCTTTTTATTTACAAAACATATGCATGGATAATTTTTCAACACTGACCCTTCCAAAACTTTCTATCCAAATTTCCCCCTCCTTTCCCTCACCTCCTTCCCTAGATGGCAGATAGTCCAATATATGTTAAATATGTTACAATATATGTTAAATCCAATACATGTATACATATTTATACAGTTATCTTGCTGCACAGGAAAAAATGGATCAACAAGGGAAAAAAACCTGAGAAGGAAAAGAAAATGCAATCAAAATCAACAGAAAGAGTGAAAATGCTATGTTGTGAACTGCACTTGGTTCCCACAGTCCTCTCTGGGTGAAGATGGTTCTCTTCATCATTGAACAATTGGAACTGGTTTGAATCATCTCATTGTTGAAGAGCCACATCCATCAGAATTAACCATGGTGTAATCTTGTTGTTGTGTACAACGATCTCCTGGTCCTGCTCATTTCACTCAGCATCAGTTCCTGTAAGTCTCTCCAGGCCTTTCTAAAATCATCCTGTTGGTCATTTCTTACAGAACAATAATATTCCATAACATTCATATACCATCATTTTTTCAGCCATTCCCAAACTGATGGGCATCCACTCAGTTTCCAGTTTCTTGATGGAAATCATGTAGTATAACTACCTTATGTTATAAATGAAGAAAACCGAGGGACAGACAAGAGAAGAGCTTTTCCCAGAATCACAGAGACAGTAAGCTGGGGATTTGAACCACAGCTCCTAATAACAAATCCAATGTTCTTTCCATGCTGTTTTTCTGCATCCTCTAACTCTTACCTTCAAATATCTGAATGACTATTATAGAGCAGAGAGAGCAGACTTCTGTGAGGTTCCAGAGGGAAGAACCAGGACCTGCAGACTAGTAGTTCCTGGTCTGGAGGACACCTCCAGGTAAGTAGAGAGCATTATAATGTTGTGCCTTATAACATAGTGGCTCATTAACATTCTTAGATGTGTTTAAGCCAAGACAGGAATGATGCGGAGAGGGTGTGTGTGTGTGTGTGTGTGTGTGTGTGTGTGTGTGTGTGTGTATGAGAGAGAGAAGAGAGACAGAGAGAGAGAGCGTGTGTGTGTATAGGGGAGGGGAGAGGAGAGAGAGATTGCTATATGGCCAGGGGTCAGGGAAGGCTTCATGAAGGATGTAGCATTGGAGCTGGGCCTTGAAGGGCGGGTAGGATGTGAACTGGTGGGGAAGCCTTGCTGTCAGAAGAGTACAAGTGAGAAAGGGCAGGACATGAGAATGAGACCACAGCATCATAGGGTTAGAACTGGAAGGCACTTTATAGACAATTGTGTACAATCTACTTATTTCACCTTCATGAGAGACAAAGAATAGTCTAGTATGGAGAGAAAATGTGGTATGTGGAAGGCAGCAGTGTAAGTGAAGTGTGTAAGCACATTGTGGAGGGCTTTGAATGCCAGTCTGAAGAGTTTGGATTTTTTCTCATAAGCAATAGGGAGCCATGGAAGGCTTTAGAATAAAGGTCCGCTTTCAGTTCTCACAGTCTATGTTCTAAGGTCTCTTTCAACTCAGATATTCTGTGTTCCAAACTCTTTATAGCTCTAACATTTTATATTCTAGGGATTCTTCTAGGGGAAATTAGAATGTAGAATATCAGATCACAAAATTTCAGAACTTGGAGGAGCCTCGGAGCTTAACTCATCCAAATTTCTTTCTGTGAATAGGAGGAAACTGAGGCACAGGGAGGGAAAATTCCTTAGATAAGGTCACAAGTCAGTTTGTGGCTCTGTTGTTTCCCCCATTGGTTTCTTCACATAGTCAGTGCTTCAGAAAGAACAACGATGAAGAGATGGCAAGCTCCTTTGGGCCAATCTGCCTCATTAGCACAGTCTGGCCAGGTTGGCGAGGGGCTGGAGCTCCCCTGTGGCTGGCAATGACCTTCACTTTCAGGGACACATGGCAGTGGGAGGTGCCTCGGATGCTGGAGTCTCTTCCAAGAAAAAGGGAGACAGACCCTGCAGCGGACCCCTCTCCAAAGCAGGCGGCTTTCCATCCTGAGCTGTGACATTTCCCAGTCCCAGGAATAGGGCCAGGGCCAAGCCCACTCTGGCTCCAGCTGGGACTCAGCTGCCTTTGAGAGTTGCCATGTGAGAGCCTCCCTAGGCAGAGGGCACATCTCTGTGTGTCTGTGTTCTCTGTGAGCATGTGCGTGTGTCTATGTACCCACCAACATGTACGTGTGCACAGGTCTGTGTATCTCGCCACAGATGTCCCTATTTGTATGCATGCATGTATCTCTGATTGTATGGGAGTGTACATTTTGTACACACATTGGTCTTTTGGGCACATGGGCTATCACGGAAAGAGCTCTGGAGTCAAGGTCAAGTGTCCTGCTTACTATGTGACCTTAGGGGAGTAAGGTTTCTCTTCAGCAAAACCAAACTGTATGTCAGCATTCAGAAAGTCGGGTTCAGAGTCTGGCTTTGTGATTGCCACCTGTGTGATCCCAGGCAAATCACATCACTTAACCTTTCTGGGACCCTTTCTTCTTCTGTAAAGAAAAGTGCAGGGACTACATAAGGTGACCCCTAGGACGCAGTGATCTATAACCCCTAAATATCTCTGATTGAATTATATTTGCTGCATGTGTGCATCTGCATACTTGTATGTTTGTGTAGGAATCCATGGATGCATTGTGAAGATATTAATTAATTTCTTTCCTCATGGACTTGCACAATCTCCCTCTCTTTTGAAGTCCTTCTGGACCAGGAGCTGTCACCAGCATCAAGTGATGGAATGAACAAATTCCATCCAGAGTGCTCCACGGATGGGATGTGCCTGCGACATAGCAGGCAGGGAGGGGGCCTTGGCTGGAACCCTGTGCAACCAGGAGCTGTTCCAGATGTTATTCCTAAAGCGGTCCATGAAACAGCCTAAAGGGATGGAGGTTTGATCCACTTCTGGCTCCCAAGAGCTATTCATACTTCCCTCCCCCCCAACATACTCCTTCCTTGCTCCTATGAAATTGTGGATTTCTCATAGCTGGAAGGAAATGTAGAGAAAATGCACTCTAGGTACCCATTTTATAAAGGAATAAGTAGATGTTAAATGGCTAATATTCTGATGGAAGTGGATATCTTCAACATAAAGAAGATCCAATTCACTTCCAGTTGATCAATGATGGACAGAAACAACTACACCTAGAGAAGGAACACTGGGAAATAAATGTAAACTGTTTGCACTATAGTCTTTCTACCCAGGTTACTTATACCTTCGGAATCCAATTCTTACCGTGCAACAAGAAAATTGAATTTACACACATATATTGTATCTAGGTTATACTGTAACACATGTAAAATATATGAGATTGGTTGTCATCTAGGAGAGGGAGTAGAGGGAGGGAGGGGAAAATTTGGAAAAATGAATACAAGGGATAATGTTTAAAAAATTACTCATGAATATGTACTGTCAAAAAATTATAATTATAAAATTAATTAAAAATAAATAAATAAATAAATGACTAAGGTCACATGAGTGGCAATCAGCAGAGTTAGGAGGTAAATCTCTTTCCATTTTTCCACTTGCCTCTCATAAACCAGGACTATGCAGATGGGTGTAGGCCCCTGGCCCTGCTTGGCTCTTAATGGCCTACAAAATAAAATCTATCTTCTTCCCCCTGGCATTCAAGGCTGAGGCTATGGCTGACCTTTCAATTCTTGCTTTCTCCTATTGAAGAAAGCATCATCATTCTCATCCAATTAGACTGAATCATGCATCCTTCTCCTGAAGGCACTTGACTCTTCTGTTGAACTATTATGGATGGCCCCCTTTCCCCCCTTTCCATTCTGCATACTGTTCCATGCCCCCTTAGATGCTACATCCTTTTTGATATATTCCCTAATTCCACTCACCCCCACCATTGGTCCATGCCTTCTCTGAGCTCCCACAGTGCTTTCAAGCTTTTGTATAACTTGTGTCTTCTATCTTCTATTAAAGTTATTTGTGCACAAATTTATTTCTCTTGCTTAGTTGTTACTCCCCTTGTTACAAGGAAGGACTAGGGAGCTAAATAGTATCATGGATATAATAATGGATTTGAATCTTGCCTCAGACATTTATTATTTATATAGTCTCAGGGCAAGGTATGGAATCTCTCTGGGTCTCAGTTTCCCTACCCAAAATGGGGACAATAATAGCATCTCTCTCAGGTTTGTCATGAGAAACAAATAAGATAATTCTTGGCAAATCTTAGAATGCAATAGGAATGTTAGTTTTTATTCTTTTTCATAACCTCCATTTTATTTATTATAAAATTTCTCATCTAGTAGGCACTTGGTATAAGTTTGTAGGGTGACTGAATGGATAATCCAGAAAAACTTAGCCTTAAATAGGATCTTGGCTTTGTTGATACCACAGAGGTGGGTAATTGTCCTCATGTAGGCATAAACTTAAAATAGAATAATTATTTTTCTGTTGGCAGGGCTTTTGGAGCCTGTCTAATGCATATCAATCCATATTAACTCATGTCAAGCCACACCAACCCACACCAATCCATACTAATCTAGATCAACCCAAGTCAATCCATGTCAATCCATACCAAACCATGCTAATTCTCTCACACCTCTGGCAAGTGCTTATTGAGCTTCTACTTGAAAACCAGCAGTACTGGGGAACCTAATATAGCTCATCCCAGAGCAGCTTAGTATAGTTTGGGGAAGATCTAATTGCTGAGAAGTTTCTCTTTCCATTAAGCCAGAATCTGTCTTTTTACAACTTCATTTTTTCCCTCCTAGTTCTGCCTCCTGGGTTTGAATAGAACAAATTCTTCTTTTCCACAGTAGTTCTTGATATTCTTAAAGACAGTTCCTCTGTCCTTCACCTCCAAGTCTTCTTTTCCTCAGGCAAAACACCTGCAGTTTCTTCTATTGATGTTCATATGACCTGATCTTTATCATGATAGATTTTCTCTAGATAATATCTTGTGTATCAATGCATTTCCTAAAATATGGTTCCCACGTCTTTGGTAGAGTTGTGAACTGGTCCAACTATTCTGAAAAACAAGTTGGCCCAAAAAACTATAAAACTATGCATGTCATTTAACCCAGCAATAGATCAAGAGATCAAAGGAAAAGGAAAATTACTTATATGTACAAAAATATTTACAACAGCTCTTTTTGTGGGGGCAAAGAACTGGAAATTGAGGGCTTGCCCATCAATGGGAATAGTGTATAAGAGTGTGATGGGATTTTATTGTGATATAAGAAATGATGAACAGGATGATTTCAGAAAAACCACTTACATGAACTGACCCAAAGTGAAGTGAGCAGAAACCAGGAGAACATTGTACACACTAACTGCACTATTTCTAGTGATCAACTGTGAATGGCTTAACTATTTTGATTAATATGGAGATTCAAGATAATTCCAAAGGAATTAAGGTGAAAAATGCTATCTACTTCCAGAGAAAGAACAAATGGAGTCTAAATGCAGATTAAAGCATAAGTTTTCACTTTCTTAATTTTTCTTGCTTTTTTTTTTTTGCAATGGCTAATACAGAAATATGTTTTGTATGATTTCACATGTATATTTGATATCACATTTCTTGTTCTGTCAGTGGATGGGAGAGGATTGGGTGGGTAGGAAAGAATTCAGAACTCAATTTTAAAAAGTATGATAAGAATAAATGAATAATAATTTTAAAAAATATAGTTCCCAGAATTTTACATCATACTGCAGCTATGGTTTGACCAGGGCAGAAAACAGGGGGAATATCAGTTTCCCGGTGACAAAATCTTAGGGTTGAAATTCATTTTACTATCTATTCCCCTTCCCTCCACCCTAAGTTAGGACATTTACTACAGACCGATTAGCCATCAGATATTTGCTGAGCATATTTTAAGTATGGCCTTGTTGGGGATACAGATGACTAAGTATGAGATCTAGTGCCTGACCTTAGGGAGATCACTGGTTGAAGAGTGATGGCAATCCAAGTGAAATGTAAGCTATCAATATAGAACTCCCTACACTTAGTGCCATCTGGGTCACTTGGTGGGCTGGAAGAGATCTGATGTGCTGAAGGGATTTAAGAAATATCAAAGAATCACACAAGATATAGGACTGGAAAGGAACTCTAAAAAAGGTTATTTACTCTAACTTCTTCATGTGAGGAATTTCATAATGAGGAAATTGAGGCTCAGAGAAGGCAAATGACTTAACTAAAATCACATAGATAATATGTGGCAGAAATGTAGGGAGCCATGAGTTTTGTATTCAGAACCTGGAAAACCAATCTCATCATTCATTATTGTATCACAATTCAGGAAGGAAGAGGATTTGGATAAATGGAAAACAGAGAAGATTTCCCAATTAAAACACTGATTAAGAGTCTTCTTAGTTCCACTACTGTGTGACTATGGACAAGTCATTTCCTAGGGCCTCTATTTCCCTAAGGAATTACACTAAATTATATGTGAAAGTTTCTTGAGTTCTTAGAAATTGCCTGCCTTTTTGTTTTCTGCAACCCTTGTTAATATATAAATTGTCCCTCACATCTGAAAAGTACCTTTTCCTGGCCTCTGACTCCTAGAATGCCATTTTTCTTAAAGACACAGCACAAGTATTCTACACAAGACTTTTTTCAATGTCCTCCAGCTGCTGGACACCCCCTCTCCAAAAATTTGCTGTGATTGTTCAGTCATTTTTGACTCTTGGTGACTCCGTTTGGTGTTTACACGACTGGGAACATTTCTCTGCTTTGTAAGCTTCCATTGGCCAATGAATTTATGACCAAATGACCATCCTACTAGTGAAAGCCGTGTGTTGACACATCTTGTTATTTCATCTGCTAAAGAGATGCTAGCAATAATGATTTACATTATTGCAAGTGAAGAAGAGTTTTGACTTAGAACTCTCATACTCTTACCTCTTTGATCAAGGTATAAGGACCCCTATAGGAGCTTCCTTTCTTCTGTCAACACCTCTCTTCCACTCTGTGTCCCCAGAGGGCCAGGCAACTCCCCCCATTCTAAACTGAGAAGTTGCTAGTCTAATAGCCTCTTCAGAGTAAAGTGCTAATTAAGCATTTCCCTGAGGCTTCCCTTCACTTCTAATGCATTCCAAGATCATTTTGAAAACAATAACAATAATTTGTCCTTTTTGTAGTATTCTATCATACTAATCAGCTTTCATTCATGTCTGATTCTTTATGACCCCATTTGAGGCTTTTTTGGGCAAAGACACCAGAGTGGTTTGCCACTTCCTTCTCCAGCAGTCAGACAAGACTGATAAATGACTGAACAACAATTATACTCTTTTATTTATTGGTCTTAGTCTCTCTCTCTGTGTGTGTCTTTCTGTCTCTGTCTCTCTCTGTTTCTGTCTGTCTCTCTGTCTCTGTGTCTCTCTCCCATCCTCCCTCTCTTCTTCCCTCCTCCTTTCTCTCCCCTCTGGTGGACACTATTCATGAGTTGCTGGAGGTTAAAAAAATCATTCCCTGGTCACCAGTTTTCTGGGATGAGCTTCTTTGGTCTACTTAGGCTATTATAGAGATGCTGTTTGTTTATTTGTTTTTGGATAGTTGAGACCTTTTAAGGATCTATTTCACTGGAAAGATTTTGAAAAGCCAGCATTATTATCATACCAAGATGAGACATTACCATGGGCCAAAGAACTGTATGTTGGATCAACTTTAATTGAATTTTTAGCAAGGGGTTCCCGATGATTTTAAGGTGTGAAATGTGCTTTGCAATTGTTGTCCAGTTGTACTTAACTCTTCATGACCCCATTTGAGGATTGTTTTGAAATGTTTTGTCATTTCTTTCTTCAGTTCATTTTACCGATGAGGAAACTGAGGCAAACAGATTAATAAGCAAGCTTGACCAAAGTCACACAGTTACTAAGTATCTGAAGCCAGATTTGAATTTAGGAAGATGTTTTCCTAATTTTAAGTCTAGCTGTATCTATTGCATCGCCTAGCTTCCCTTCTTCAAATAGGAAGGAAACCAGCAGATCTGGGAAGTGGTGATGAAAAGGAAGCACATTTTAGACATGGTGAATGGCTGGTGAAAATACCTGGAATTGGGAAATGGAGTGTTCTTTGGGAGGAAAAGTAAGGGGACCAATGACATTGGATCTTTGAGTAAGGTGCAAGAAGAGTGGAAAGACAGGAAAAGAAGAAGTCTTGAGAGACTTTGAATATCAAATAGAGGATTTTATATGCTACCTTGGACATAATGGGATATCTGCATGCAGATCATTCACCGATATACTTCTATATCTATACATATATACATACTAATTTATGTGCATGTATTTTGTTCATGATATTGTGTATCTCTCTCTCTATATATATATATACATACATATATATCTTTATGTATTCATATACACTTATATTCAACCATACTTTCTCTCATGAGGTACTCATTACCATTTAAAAAATCTTTAACTAGATGTCCTACAGGCATCTTAAACTCAATATGTTCAAAACAGACTTCCTTATTTTTTCCCCAAAATACTTCTATCTTCTGGACTTCCCAAATTCTGCTCAGTGTACAACCATAATCCCAATCACTTAGACTTTCAGCCTCAATGTCAGATTGCACTCCTCACTCTTGTTCACTCCACATTTGGCTAAATTTTGTTTCTACCTTCACAACATAAATCTGCCCTCTTACCTTCAGCTTAGTTCTTTCATGTGCCAACTAATACTCCATTGACTTCAAGAAGTCTTTCCAAGTTGCACCAGCTGCTAATGATTTCCCTTCTCAGATTACCTTCCATTTATATTCCTTGGAGATATTCCGGGTTCAGTTCTAGAACACCACAGTAAAGTAAATATCCCAATAAAGCAAGTCACACAAATTCCTTGGGCAGATAAAAGTTATGTTTACATTATACTATATATTAAGTGTGCAATAGTATTATGTCTAAAAAATGTATATACCTTACTTAAAATTAAGACACTTTATTACTAAATTGTACTAATCATCATCTGAGCCTGAAGTGAGCCATGATCTTTTTTCTGGTGGAGGATCTTACTTAAATGCTGATGGCTGCTGAATGATCAGGGTGATGGTTGCTGAAGGCTGGGGTGGCTGTGGCAACTTCCTAAAATAAGACAACAATGATGCTTGACACACTGATTGATGCTTCCTTTCAGTTGAACACTTAGAGGCCAATAAAGAGTTATTAATTGGTCTAATTTCAATATTGTTGCATCTCAGGGAATAGAGAGATCCAAGAAGAGAGAGGCTGATGGGGAAGGCAAGTCAGTGGAGCAAGCAGAACCCATAAAACATGTATTGATTAAGTTTGTGGGCATGATTAGTGGTATTCCAAAAAAACTACAATAGTAATCTCAAAGCATCGATCGTAGTCACTCTAAAAGATAAAATAATGAAAAAAATTAAATATTGAGATAATTAACAAAATGTGGGACAAAGACTTGATGTGGGCATATGCTATTGGGAACATAGCATCAATAGACTTGCTTGGAAAAAATTGCCACAAATCTTTAATTTGTTAAAAAAAAACAGATTTATCTGCAAAGTGAAATAAAACATACCTATATTCTGTAATATCTTATAGATAGTTATTTTTTATGTTGACTCATCCCTTAGAATGTGTGTTACTTGAGGACAGAGACTGTTTTTGCTTTTTTTTTTTAATTCCTTGTGCCCCAAATATAGTAAGTGCTTAATAAATGTGTTGATTGATTATTACTGTGGATCAGTTCCTTCTCTGTACCTCAAGTCTAAGAGAATCATCTCAGGTGCTTGGAGGTTAAGTGATTTGGTCAAGCATGGAACTAGTGTGTATCAGTAACAAGTGTGGAACCTAGGGCTTCTCATTCTCTACCCACTATGTCATCAGTTCGTCTCATAGATGTATGCTTATGCACACTCATGTACATTTATGCTCACTTTTAGTTATTTGTCTGTGCTTTACCGAGGAATATTGCTTATGAAAATTTGTCTATTGTCTATTACCTATTGTCTATTCTAGAATTTTTTAATGATTTAAATGTGTACATGCTGTTTTCTCCAGTAAAATGTGAGATTCTTGATCCATCTTTGTCTCTGTGTCTACCACCTAGTCTAGTTCCTGACAAAGAGAGTTGTATGTAATAAGTGCTTAGTGACTGATCCATGATAAGAAAGGAGGCATAGATGGCAGGAGGTGATGTTTTCATAGTTAGCTTTTTTCAGATATCTATAAGATCCTGGGATTCTTTTCCTTCACATTTTTGTGTACCTTACCCTACTTCAGTTATCCCCTTATGGCCTTCACATCTGAGTGGTGTGAGCAGTTTACAAGAATTACAATTAAGAAACAGACAAGAGAGAATTAAAATAAAGATGATCACTCAAGAAATGAACTTCATCCTCTCTTTCTTCTTATCTCCTTTATTCTCATGGTCTGAAAGGAATCATTCCTCAATCATGAAAAGTCCTGGCTTATCAGCATCTTCCAGCTTGACTCTTTGCCTTGAGAGAGCCCTAGGCTGTGATGGCTGTAGGAGAAAGCAGGCTTCTTGGTAGTGTATTGTTGTCATAGCTATGGGTGGCCAGAGAGCGGCTTCCTTGAAGCAACCCTCGCCCTTGCTGCCCATTCTCCCTCCAAAGAGACAGGAAGCATTGAATTCCAAGGTCATTAGGCTGAAAACTGCTGCACGTTCTCATTGAGTGGAATCGTGAGGTTCATTGGGCAGCCACCCAGCCTTCCTTTTTTTTCTTTGGAAAAAAATATTTTGGAATTGGCTTGTGACATGGAAAACTTTGTTTCTAATTTTAATAAGTACTCCTTGAAGATTAACTCATCCGTGCCTCCTTGAGGCTCCATTTCTCCCCCCTCCATCAAAGGGTAACCTGGCTTGCATTCTCTCCTAGTGTTCTCTCTATGACCTTTGCCTGCATGATCTTTGCCTCCTTTGGGTGGCTCTTCTCCGCCAGCTGGGCATGGTAGCGATTAAGCAATTAGGGTAAAAGCCTGTGTAACCCAAGTTTGATGAATTGAATAACTGGGAAACAGGTCTTGGGTAAGACTTGCTGGGATAATTGGTTTCCCTTGAAAGAAATTCATTGAAACCAAGGGTTTGGAGCCTCAGGCTTAGAGGGGCTGCCTTGGGTCACCCAAAAACCTCCTTCTGTTGTGAAGCTACTGTCTGATGAAAGGGACTCCATTCAGATGCACCAGGAGCACTTCTAGATGGAAAAGTCCAAGTGAAAGAGACTGGTCTTGTCCATTGCCCCTACTCAGAATAAATAGCTAGGAAATATCCTTTTCCAGGTTGAAGTCTTGGACTTATGCTTATTAATCCTTTCCAGGCTTCTTCCCCAGTAGCTGATACCTATAATATCACAGCTTTTCACAAAGTAAGAAACAGCTTTGACCCAGCATGAGGCATCTCAAATACAAGCTGTGTGGCAGTCTGCCGATTACAGGTGCACAGCCCAGTTATACAATCCCACTTGATCATGCTTAAACATGTCCCTATGTATGAGGTCATATGAGTCCATAGGAACTGGATCTTTGACTTCACTGGCTTAGAGAACTCTTTATATCTTTGCATATTGGCACATTCTCTGCAACTTAGAGTTGCAACTCTCTCTTAGAAAGTTGCTTAGAGTCTTCTAGACCAGCCCAGAAAGACACAGTTGGTTTGTGGCAGGTCTTTGTGGTCCTCAGGCCAGCTCCCTAGATACTATGCAACAATGCTTCTTTTTCCAATTAAGTTCCAAGATCATTTATACAGAGCTCATTAGTGTTGATCTGCTCCAAAGGCAATTTGGGAAAATGAGTCTTGCTGTGCTGGCCACCACAATGGGTGCCCAGTGGCCATGGCCCTCTTGCTAAATTGGAAAGACACCATTTTTGTTTTTTATTTTTGTATACTCACACCTGGTATATAGCAAGTGATCTTGAATGAACAAAGCGGGCAGTTTACTTATCCCTTAAAGGCATGCTAATATGTATTGTCTTACTGATTTCCATGTGGTACCATACCATAGGACTCTGGCCTTCTAAGGGAAGTTTAGAGGGCTATTGATGATGGTAAAAGTCTTTACAAATGCCTAATTCCTAGCCACTAAATCCTAGGAAAACCTTTAACTCTTGAAAATCCTTTGAAGGGAGTCGAGTGATAAAGGGCCATACCTGTTCCCTCTTGAGAGCCACATGATCTATTTATTTGAGAGAGACTCTGTAACAAAAAATGTCAGCAAATAGCTTTAGGCTATTGTTTTCAGTTGGTCTAATATTTTCAGCCATCCTTTCATAAACTCTTCCAAAATCTTTACAGATATGATGAACTCATCCAGACAAATCAGTATTTTTAAGTAGTATATAACACTGGTTGCCTTTTTAATTAGTTATTGAAAAGTGGCTTTAAGAGATGGCTTTCTGAGCTTCTGAAGAAGGAATGGATATATTAAACCAATCCATCAACAAGCAATTTTAAGAACTTCCTAAGAATATGGCATATAGAAATGAAGGTAATGAAAAAATCAGTAACATTTTTCTAGGAAAAATAGCAAAGTGATGAGTCCTCAGATTACTTGGAGTATATCCTCAGAATGCCATAATTTCACTGAGAAGATGAAGATTGTTTTCACCTTATCTTCTTCCATAAAGAACTGCTAATGTCTCCTGTGCAGGTCCAATCCTGAAAATCACAACTTCCCCACCATCCCACAAGAACACTGACTTTATTTTTTTTTAATTTTTTATTATAGCTTTTTATTTACAAGATATATACATGGGTAATTTTTCAGCATTGACATTTGCAAAACCCTTTGTTCCAACTTTTTCCCTCCTTTCCTCCACCCCCTCCCAGAGATGGCAGGTTGACCAATACATGTTAAATATGTTAAAGTATAAGTTAAATACAATATATGTATACATGTCCATATGGTTATTTTGCTGTACAAAAAGAGTTGGACTTTGAAATATTGTACAATTAGCCTGTGAAGGAAATAAAAAATACAGGTGGACAAAAATAGAGGGATTGGGAATTCTATGTAGTGGAAGAACACTGACTTTAAAGCCAATGCATTTCCCATCATATAACACAGTCTCCCTTAAGTCTCCTTTTTTCTTGGCTAAACATACATAACCAGTTTCTCCAACTGATTATCATTTAAGATGATCTTAATATCCTTCTCCATCCTAGTTATCCTCTTTAGATATTCATTCGTCAATAGTCATTGTCAAAGATAAACAGATACATGTGCAATAGGCTTACTTGCTCAAGAATATTCTCTGTACTCATAGTTAATGCCCTGATCCATTTCTGGAAATCATTATGGATTGGGACCAACTCCAGCCTGTTTAGAGTACTTGTAGAGCATTTTAGGATCAGTAATGCATTCTCCCAGGTCAAAGCTTCAAGAATTCATAGATCAGTAGTAGCAAAAAAAAAAATTGACATTGGACGTTTTTCAGTGCCTGTTAAATAGAAAGATCATTTGAGGAAAAAACCAACAAGATAGGAATGCTATGGCGCTGTAAGAAATGATGAGCAGGAAGATTTCAGAAAAACTTGGAAAGACTCAAATGACCCGCTACAAAGTGAAATGAGCAGAACCAGGAAAACATTGTACACAGTAACAGTAACATTGTGTGATAATCAACTGTGAGTGACTTAGCTCTTCTCAGAAGCACAATAATCCAAGATAGGTACAGTCATGATGGAAAATGCTATCCACATCCAGAAAAAGGACAAAACCAAAGAAAAGGCAAATATATAGAGAGAAATCAAATGGTGGAGACCTGACCATGGCATTCTAAACTTTAGTGGTCCATGTGGACCACAATTAAAGTTTCAGCTTCCTCAATTGTAAGACAAAGGGAGTGTTGGGCTGCACCAATCTTTGACATTTCTTCTTGTTCTAACATTCTGACATTCTATGTTCTAAAGTCCCTGCCCTAATCTCCTCTAGTTTTGACATTTCTTTGATCTTGAGTCAAGCAGTTTGGGGAATAAGCCTAGTTTAATCCCAGTTGTAGGGCCCAGCTGTGCTCAAGGATATTAGAAATTGGTGTCAGGCTCGGTCTCCCCTTCTTCAGGAAATCCTTCCAATTACATTAGATGATGAAATCCTTGAGACAGTTTCATTGTCTATATGCCAGGAACAGTCCTGAAAGCCCAGGCATGCGGGAGGTTCAAAATTATTTGTTGGCCAGGAAAGGCAGGGGTGGGATGGGGAACAAGGAGAAGATAAATAATGCAGCAGCTGGCTCCCAGGAATGGCTTGCTTCTCACACTTCACTCTAGAAATTCTGGTAAACATTTTCATAGTTCTATGGAATGTTAGAACTAGAAAGGACCGACCAGGAAGGACTTAGAACAAAGACTTTCAGAACTGAAGAGTACATGTAGAGGATAACTCATCCAACCACTCTTGTTTAGTAGAGGAGCTTCAGAGAGGGAGAAGGTCCCCAAGGCCCCCCCACAATGAGTTAGTAAGGATGGAACTAGAATTCGGGACTTTTGGCCCCGAAGCTGGCCCTGATATGATGGGGAAGACCAGAATTATCAAAATGATCCTGGAGCTCTCTATGCTCATTATGACCAGCGGAAAAAAAATTTTTTTTAGAACAAAATCGTGTTCTGAAGGAAGCAGATTTGCTGCCTCTTGACAAGACTTTCCAGTAACCATCTCTCTCTCTCTAGTTAGAAAACTAGCAGTTTGAAATTAGGCAGATGCAGAGACATGTATAGATCACAGAAACATAACTCCCATGCTCTCAGAGGTGGGGAGGAGAGGCAATCAGGAGAACACATAAACACCACATGAGGGGCACACCCAGGGGCTCTGACTTTACATTTCTCAATCATGCTCACAAATCTCCCTTGGATCTTTCCTCATTCTGTTTAATTAAACAGTTTGGAAAAATATGTGACAAAAAAGATCTCATTTCTCTCCCCTTACCCCTCCACTCCCTGCAAACACAGACTCTCATACATACTCTCCTACAGGTTACCACCTTGGCAATCCTATATATGCACACACATACAAAGTGTGATACGTACAGGAAATATTTGTGGTCAGGGTGACTTATACCTCTGCAGTTACAGAGCGACCAATGTCCTCATGCTGTCCACCATTCCTCTCTGTTGAATCTGTAGTCCCCTTTCTGCTACTACTCTCTTTTGGGCCTTCTAGGCTTCTGAGTTCATCTAAAAGCTCATTAATTGCTCTTTAGCTCTAGAGACTTTTCAGAGCTCTCTGCTATTCTACTGCCATTTGCTGGAGTGCAGTTACTTAGACACAGTCCCTGCCATCAATAAACTTATATTGCATCTGAAAAGACTAATTTTACAGTATATCCCAAGAATCTTAGTGCAGTTTTAAGCTGTAATAGCTTAAATTTATTATTTTAAAAACATTTATTAATATTATTTAATAATACATTTATATATCATTTAAATGTAACATTTATATTAATATTATTTATTATTATTTAATGCATTTAACATAATCTAAAATATATATTAATACTGCTAAGCTTTAAGCTATTAAAATTTAAAACTACCCATAAGTCATCAGGTTTAATTAATAGCTTAAGTGATTAAGCTTAAAACTAAGACTCTTGAGACACCCTGTATATATGTAAATACACATAGAGATTATATACAATTAAAAAAAAGATATTTGGGGAAGGGAGGGCACAAGGAGCTGGAACAGGGGAGGTTGGGGATCAGGAAAATCTGATAGGAAGTAGAATGGAAGGAAACAAATGGAGCAGAGGAGGGAGTGCATTGGGAGCTAGGGGAACAGCAGTATGAAGACAAAGAGATATGCCATAGGTGCAAAGTTAAAGAATCCTTCTCTTAGTACCACAGACAACTCTCTAAGATGATCAATTATAGAACAGCTCCTAATTCTACATTAATAGGAGAAAATGTACTCTTTGGGATATCCCTATATCCATGATGTTATAGGTTTGAATAATAGTCATAATAGCACCTTAAATTTAGATGAAGCAATATACTTAAAATATGAATAGGAGAAACAAGACCAGTTTGGTTGGACCACCACATCTAGGAACAGGAGTAATGTATAAAAAAGGTCTGAAAAGATGGTTTAGGGCTTGCTTTCAATTGCCAAGTAGAGTAGGTTCTATTTAACAGCTTCTGTATTTAATAGTATTTATTTGATTTAGGCAGATTAAGGGCCTGAGAAGATTTTCCTTTGTGTTAGATGTTCTATGAAGAGTTGATGGAATCTTTCACCAATAAAACCTGGGATGAGTATATGCGGAGGATTACAACTGGTAGAAGGAATTGTTCCATCAATGAGATCATGGATGTGTTGAAATAACTCTCCATGTGACTTTGGAGTGATAAAGTAGAAAGAAGGCTGGATTCAGAGGGAGAGAATTGGGTTCAAATTCCATCTCTGCCATTGCCCATAAGACCTTGGATATGGTCTTTTGAGCTAGAAAGTTGCCAGTGTTGTCTTGAAAGGAGATTGACTGGATTTTCTTTAGGTTGCTGAGAATTTAAAATGAGCATAGGAAAACCAAGGAGGCCATTTGTAAAATGAATTAGCTCTCATCTAGCTCTCATTCTCTCATCAAAAAGCCTCTCATTTAGCTGGGTCTCATTTTCTTCTTCTATTGGTCAAAGGATTTGGGTTAAGTGACTTTGAAGGTCCTTGCCCACTCCAATATTTCAGATAACTGTAATTTTCCTTTGGACAGGCATTCTCCACTCCAGCCTTGCCAGCCTTCATTCTTCACCAAATAGAACATGCTCATTCCCAATAGTATTAAGAAGAATGCCAATTTAAAATTGATAACATGTTTTGTTTCCAACAACCCTATGAAGAAGAAAATGCAAGTATCATTACTCCTATTTCGTTGCTGAGAAAATTCAGGCTCACGAAAAAATAGGGAACTTTCTCAAGTCAGCATAGCCTTTCTATATGAGGCACAAGCTTTTGAACTCAAATTTCTCCTGGTTACAAACTCAGTACTATTGAAAGGCATCTGGTGACATGGTGGGTAGAGCTATGAGTTTGGAGTCAGGAACATCTAAGTTCAAATCTAGCCTCAGACTGTGTGACTCTGGGAAAGCCATTTAACTTCTGTTTACTTCAGTTTCCTCAACTGTAAAATAGATATTATAATGATAATCTCTTCCTCTTGGAAGGTTGGGTCTCATATCAAATAAGATAATATTTGTAAAATGTTTAGCACAATACCTGACACATAGTAGGTGCTTAATAAATATAGATTTTTTTATCTATTCTTTCAAATAACAAAACATCTATTTTTATTAATTTTATAATTATAAGGTTTTTTTGACAGTACATATGCATGAGTGATTTTTTTTATAACATTATTCCTTGTATTCATTTTTCCAAATTTTCCTCTCTCTCCCTCTACTCCCTCCCCTAGATGACAGGCAATTCCATACATTTTACAAAAACATCTTAAAAAAATTCTTCTTACTAAATTACACTCTACCATATCTTGACCTATCTCCCTTTCATTACTTATACTTCAAGCTGAAATTTCACTGTAATATGGATTTAGCCTCAGTATTTCAGCTTCCACTCTGGATGTCAGCTTCCTTGTCTGCAAAATAGCAAGAATGCTTGTATTATTTTATAAATTTCCCTCTGTCCTGTTGTTTGTTCTTTGTTCTCAAAAAAGATCATGACATCAAGTGACATGCAAATGAATTGGATTGAGGGAGGGCTGTGCAAAGTCACCTGCCTTACTTCCCCTCCTGAGTCATCTGGGTCTAGTGATAAGATGCAGATGGCTTTGGATGAAATGGGAGATCTTGGCCTTTTTATGATAAGGTCTTCAATGGGTCTAAATTTGACTGAGGCCGCACCCATTTGGCATGTATTAAATCTGAGAAAGTTTTGCAGCTACTGTGTGTAACACAGATCTATGTATATATTATATGATGATATATAACATAAAATATCATCGAAAATAATATGTAATTGCATTATATCATATACATAAAATATAATAAAATAACATATACTATAATATAAAATTACATTGTCATATACATAATATAATATATTGTAATATAATATACATATAATATAATGTAATACAATTTGTAATATATATATTTTATCTATATGTATATTTTCCCTTTTAAAAATTTTTACAGAAAAATTGCATGAAAGCCTATATTCAGGGGCAGCTCTTTGTACAAACACAGTAATATCTTCTCTTTCTACCTTATAGGTTTGGAGTAAGTCAAACAAAATAGAATATTATCTGAAAAGATATTGCTTCATCTAAATTTAAAGTATTATTATGACTATTGTCCAAACCTATAATGTGATAAATGTAGGAATATCCCAAAGAGTACGTTTTCTTCTATTAATGTAGAATTGGGATCTGTTCTGTAACTGATCATCTTAGAGAATTGCCTGTGGTTCTAAGAGAAGGATTCTTTAACTTTGCTTGAGTTCTGGATTCCTTCAGTAGGGAAACCTACGGACTTTCCTCTCAGAAAAAGGTTTTTAGAAGCATAAAATAAAATACAGAGGATTACAAAAGAAACTAATTACATTGAAATAATAATAATTTTTAAAAATCCAAATCTACAGGGTTCAGGTTAAAAACCACCACACCAACACCATCTAATGATTGCCATCACTACCACCTCCATACTGCAATCATTATTGCCACCACCATCATTACTAATGCTACCACACCATATCTATTATCACCACCATCCACCATCACCATCAATCCACTATTATAAGATACGATAGGGACCATGGACAGGCAGGAAGAAGAAATTGGCTGAAATAGTTCATGAAGACTTCTTGGAAACTTGAGCTAGCAAGACTAATTCAAACAAAATGTGTTATTGTCTTTATTATTATTGACAGATTCCATTTTGAAGGCACTTTTCTGTTTCCTCCAGATAATTCAGTCATCCATGACAATTCAGGTGTTTATATGCATTTTTAGATAAAACTGCATTACTACATTGCTTCAAATATGGACTATACCCTTACAATGAGATTTCTTTGAGAAAAGGAGGGCAGAATGTATTAACATATACTAGCAAATAACATTAATTATAAATCTTAATTATATGAACCAAATGTATGACTCTGGGAAACAGAATGACATGCCCACAGTCATAAGTAGAAGTCCTAAAACTCCAACCCAGGTCCCTTGACATCAAATACAAAGATTTTTTCTCCTTATTTTCCTGCCTCATCCTATAGAATATAGTATGAGAGTTGTAGACATTAAGTGTTGTGAAAGTTCAAAGAAGGAAAAAAAAAAAGCAGTGAAATCTGGGACCTACCAGAGAGGCATCCTGGAGGAGACAGGATTTGAACTGGGCTTTATAGGGTGTGGAGGATGGGGTGGGACTTGGGGAATGATTGCAGAAGAGAAGAGGAACATAAAAGACAGTCTTTGGTGTTGAATTCTAGGGGTCGAATAGCCAAGTGGAGATAAAGAGACTCTTATTTCTGCTTTTTACAGCCTAGAATTGGCCTCCTGGAATAAGCCTGAGTCTTGGTAGCCAGTATTCTAAATATCATTCAGTGTTTTTAATTGCCAAGAAAACAAAGCAAAACAAACCATCCCTTCTGAGACACAGCCAAAGAACACACTATTGTCAAGCCAACTGTCATGACATCCAGTGAACAGAGTGTCTTCATGAGCCATCTAATTGTTTTCTAACCATTAGCAGTATATGCTAAGAAGAAGAAATGGTAAGGATTTGGCCCATAATTCAGGTCTGACTCAGAATCATTTGCATCATCTGTGGCCCCAGAGCTGCTTTGCCAGGGATGCTAATGCAAGGGCTTCAGAAGGGAATAGACCTAGGGGCTGCCAAAGGGATTGCAATTTCCGGGCTTACTCCTGAGCCTTTGCAATTCCCTAGGATGAGGGCAGCCACATGGAACAAACCTGTTTCCTTCTTGCCTGTCACCATTTGTCAACTGTAGTGTGTCCTGGGGATAAAGAGGACATTCAACTTGAGCCAATCTCTCAGCGAATCAAGAAAAACATATGAGCTGAGCACCTACTAAAATGTGAGCTCACAGGACCTGAGATGTGAAACTGGAAGGTTCCTTAAGGGCCCTCTACTCTAATTTCCTCATTTCTCAGAGGATGAAAATGAGGCCATGAAGAATTAACTGGGGTTGAAGGTCCTACTGATCGTAGATGCCATAGCCAGGATATGAGTTCTCTTCACTCCACCACACTGCCTTAGATCTCAGTTTTAAATAGTTCACCATGGAAAATGTCCTTCATGTGGTTTGAAAGGAAAGAAATATTCTTAAGATGGAAAAGTCCTTCAGATGTTTCTATTTGTCAGTCACTGGTGTAGTGGATAGAGTACTGAGTCTGGAGTCAGGAAAACTTGAGTTCAAATTCAGGCTCAAATATTTACTATCTGCGTGACTTTAGGAAAATCACCTAAATTTTTATCTATATCAATTTTTCCAACTGGAAAATGAGGGCGATAATAGTAATTACTTCACAGGTTGTTTTGAGGATCAAATGATATAATATTTGGAAAGTCCCTTCCTTCCTTTCTTCCTTCCTTCTTTTCTTCCTTCCTTCCTTCCTTCCTTCCTTCCTTCCTTCCTTCCTTCCTTCCTTCCTTCCTTCCTTCCTTCCTTCCTTCCTTCCTCTCTCCCTCCCTTCCTTCCTTCCTTTTTTCCTTCCTTCCTTCCTTCCTTCCTTCCTTCCTTCCTTCCTTCCTTCCTTCCTTCCTTCCTTCCTTCCTTCCTTCCTTCCTTCCTTCCTTCCTTCCTTCCTTCCTTCCTCTCTCCCTCCCTCCCTCCTTTCCTTCCTTCCTTCCTTCCTTCCTTCCTTCCTTCCTTCCTTCCTTCCTTCCTTCCTTCCTTCCTTCCTTCCTTCCTTCCTTCCTTCCTTCCTTCCTTCCTTCTTTTATCATTCTTCAGAACACTACAAGTCATCTATAGTAAAAATTACGGTTACTCAAAATAGACCAGCCTAGTAATACACATAGGAAAAACATAATGGATGAACAAAGCAGATTGTCCAGATTGTGACATGTAATTGGATGTACAGCTCAAGTCATGTCTCTTGGATAGGAATCATAGATAGACCATGTACTCAATTCAGGAGAATAGATTAGATCTTATTTAGGAAACTAAGTAGCTCTTTCAATGATCCCTAGAGGTTCTCTCCATAAAAGTTAATTTCTTCAGCAAATATTTTCTTTTGGTAGGAGCGTATGGCTGAAAATCATGGAACTCAAGAAAATCAGAATATCCAGGTGGCCCAGAGGATACTGGAAAGACACATGAAAAAGTCTTTCCATTGTCTAATAGAATATTATTAAATATTAGGATGAAACAACAAATATGATTAAATGAAAAATATTCTTGTCCAGTCTACTATACTAAATATTTGTATCCTCAGAGCACCTATCATTGCTTTCCTGTTCTATAAAGGTGAGAAGAGGACCAGTACCTGGGCCATTGACAGGCATCGCAAATCAATAAAAACAAAGTTCCTAAATCAGACAAAATGCCATTTCTGGGGATCAAAGAAAGGAACTTATAGTTTGTCCAAATAGCAAATCCAAAAGTCAATAATGAAACAGATCCCAGAGGCTGTTCAGAAGACCTGGATCTCATTTTGAGAACTCTGGGTCCAAAGTTAGTGTGGCAGGCAGATGGGGAAGATAACATAAAGGTGTAGAATGCTTCCCATTATAAAATTTGGATCCCATAGAATAGAGAGCTTACTTATTTTAAAGATTTATGGCAACGACTTCTTAGCCATACATTCCCTTTCTCTATCCATAGATCAATGTTACATGAGTGTGGGTCCACATACCTGCCAGTGATTTGTTTGTAATAAATATTGATTAAATTAAAGTGACCACTTCATCCATTCAAGTCCATGGCTTCTGTATGGTGGAGGTGGTCAAGAAGTATCAGAGCCATTCTTTTCTCATAAAGCAGGTTGGTGAGCTGTTTATACATGGGAGCATAAGAAGCATGTAAGAAAAAGCTGCTTGTAGCAATCACACAAAAGTAAAATAAAAATGCTGAAATTTCCTTCAAAAGGCATACTTTTTTAATAAACAAAATAAGCTGTCTCCCATTTTTCAGAACAGGAATTTAAAGTAATTTGATGTGAAGACAGGACTTGCTATTTACCTCTATTAATAAATTAGATTAGAAGTAAGCTAGAAATTAGAACATGAAGTAGCTTCAGTGTTTACCCTCTCCCAACCAAGCTCTACAAAGCTGCCAAAATACTATTCTTTAAACACAAGCTTATTCAAGTCACTCGGCACATTTCACTTCAAGAAACTTCAGGGGCTCCCCATTGCCTCTAAGATTTAAACAAAACAAAACAACTCCTTAGCTTATTTAAATCTCTTCACCATCAAGCCCCACACTGCCTTTCCAGGTATTGAATATTTCATCCTTTTACATACTCTATAGTGTAGCAGAACTGACCTCTACTTTGCCTTCCCTAGCAAGGCAATGTCATTACGTTACATTACTGGGTGCCTTCTGTACCCAGAGAGAGAATTATGGAGGCTGAATGTGTATAATAGCATAGTATTTTTACCCTTTTTTTGTTGTTTTTATTGTTGTTTGCTTGTTTTTTCTTTCTCATGTTTTTCCCCTTTTGATCTGTTTTTGTGTGTGTGTGCTGCATAATGAATATAAAACTATGTTTAGAAAAATTGCACATTTTAACCTATATTGGATTGCTTGCTATCTTGTGGAGGGGAAATAGGGAGAAAAATTTGGAATACAAGATTTTGTAAAGTTGCATATTGAAAACCATCTTTGCATGTATTTGGAAAAATAAAATACTATTAAAAATGTTTTAAAAAGAAATATGCTCCACCTCTATACCATTTTCCTGATCTGGGCTTTGAACAGAGTCCGCTGTTTCATATATGTATAACTTGGGATTCAATCCTGAGCATTCACCCATAACTCTCTTTAATGGTGGAGAGAATAAAATATTCTTTGCTCCATGACTATGTAAGGAATACAGATGACAAGAGTTTGGGAGCTTCTAAACTTGAGAGAGAACATTCATGATTCTAATCTCTACTGAGAGGAAAAGAAAGACTTTAGGAAGAATTCAGTACATGGAGGAACTAGGGCCTCCACCTGTCCCTGAGTTTTAGCTTGCCATATTAGAGACTTTATGACATTTCCCCTTTGATGAGACGGGGACCTCACTCTAGCTCTCTTGATTGAGCTGAGATATCTTGCTTCCAATGGGAGAGTCATTTTATTCTGTGTATTGCCTATATATTTTGGTCTTTAAACTTTTTCTGAGTTCTATTGATAATAGATTTAGATCAATGAGTTTACTCATTATTTAATATTTGTGATGGTTTTTGAATAAATAGCATTCAGTAGGAAAGGAGTCAAGACTTCAGATATCCTGTGGGGCACTTCTGTCTGTTAAGGGATAGTGACTAAGGAAGCATCTTGAACCTAAAAACATCCTCTAGACTAGCAATATTTAGGAGGAGTATGGAAGAAAGATTGATTCTAGCTCAGAATCACTTCTCTGAGGAGATCAGAGTGTGCCAACTTTGGGCCCTAGTCTCCTGCTCCCTTCCCCAATTTCTCTCAAAAAAGAAGGAGAAGAGCTGCTAACATTCCCAGACTATTTTACCTGGATAAAACCACATGATCACATATAGAACCTACAAGGACAATATATCACTTACATATGTATGAATACATTTAAAGGGCAGGTTCAAAAAAATCAAATATTTCTGTTTTTTGCAATAGGAGAGGTTGCCTGAACAGTTCAGTAAGGTCAAGGTCACAGATTCAATGCCCTGCTGCTAATTCCGTTCTGCTTCTTGACCACAGCTAAACCTTAATCACATGTAGGTTTAACCCAACATGCTTCCATGATTCTCAGATGATCCCTCATGTACACTTTAGATCACTAGATACAGATGCTGATTCCTACAAAAGACGGCTTTACTGACTGCTTGACCTTTTTTCCCCGGCCTTTGGACCTTCTCTCAAGCATACTATCCTACTCAGAACAGCTTTGTTAATCCCTAGAAATTATCTCATTAGAGGGCCCTATCTATCAGACAGACATTCCTAGATGACTTGATAATTGAAATAACACTACCTTTTCCCATTCTCCAAGGAAGGAGCCTTCACCAAAGTGATACAGCTTATGGCTTCAGGGTCTCACATGTGTAGATCATTTGAGATGAGATCTTAGAAACCACCTTGTCCATTTTTATCATTTTACAAGAAAATGAAGTCCAGAAAAGGAAAATGCTTTCCCAAGGCCACAGAGCAAGTCAATGGTTGAAGAAAATCTTAGGACCCTAGTTTCAGTCCTTGGAACCCAGGACTCTTGACTCTCAGTTCACTGTTCTTTCCACTAAAATGCATTGTCACATCTGGCTTCCCAGCAGAAGAAAATAGCCTCACAATTCTGAGGAGTTACAAAGATCTTTGGAACCAATGTTTACTCAATCCAGAGGTATTTTTTTTAAATTAATATTCTACCTTATCTTTATTGAATTTTATGTGTTTATTTTCATATGTATGTATGTATGTATATGCATGCTTTATTACGTAGTTCATGATAAGTGTAACAAAGAATTAAAAAAAAGAAAAACTCAGTCGAGCAAAATCAATCAATACATTGACTGTATCTGAAAATATAGTAATATGAAACAATCATGGCCCTCTCCCTTTAAAAAGAAGAGGAGACAAAGTTCTATGTGGCTAACCTTGCTCATTGTAGTTACTCAGCATTCGTGCTATTTTTCTTGAAATGTATTTTCTTTTTACATTGTTGGAGTCATTCTGTGTATTGTTTTCCTGGTTCTGCTTTCTTCATTGTAATTGTTCATATGTTTCATTCTTTTTAAATTTTATATATTTATCATTTCTTATAGTACAGTTATATTCCCTGGGTTATTTCAATAAAACTTTCTGCATTTCTAGGAGCAGGAGATAAGTTCCACATAGAGATTTTTCTAGGTTTTTTAAATGGAAACTCAGGTCCAAGAGAAGATTCACATTTCCCTTTCATCTCTCAATATGTCCAGCTCTGTCACATCGTAATTGTGTCTGGTTCAAGGGTTGCAAAGATTATTATTATTACTATTATTATCATCATTTCCCTAGATGATGCTAAGCTTACTGGAGCTTCCCACTGGCTGTATCTCTGTCATCATCAGTTCTGTCTCCTGATGACTCGGGTGAGCATGAGATAGTTTGTTCCATTGGCCACTATTAGCTGGAATCAATTAGTCCCTAAGGCCTCAGCATGTGACCTACTGGGCATCTTCATCATAGTCCAAAGGAGGACAGGAATAGAAAGTACTGGCAAGGAGGGAGAGGAGTGAGCAGGTTGCTTCCATCAAAGATGGACTGAGCAGCTGTCGTGTCAGAAGAGTTGAGAATCCCAGGATGCTTGGGCTAGAAGAGACCTTTGAGATTATCTTGCAGTGGAAAGAGTCAGTCACTCAACAAGCATTTAAATATTTACTCTGTGCCAGACACTTTATTAATCTCTGGGAATATAAATCAAGGCAAAAACATGGTTTCTACCCTCAAGAAGCTTATATTCTAATAAGTAAGTTATAAAACTTGATTTTTGTTTCTACCCCAAACTATCTCATCTTCACAATTTCCCTATTTTTGGTGAGGGAGTATTTCAGAAACCCAGCTTTGCAACATTGATGTCATCCTCTCTTTATGTTCCCTTATCCCCCCACATGCAATTAGCTGCAAAATCTTGTTTCCATTTTCCCCAAATCTCACTCATCTCGGTTCCCTTTTATCCTCCTCTGTCTACTTGTTACACCATCCATGGGATTATTACAAGTGTTCTGTCTCAATTCCCTCCCCATTTCCAATCCATCTCTGATTTAGGGTTTTTGGTACATGATACCAATATGATTTTTCTAAAGCACAGGTCTGACCACGTCTCTTCAATTCCTACCCTCCACTCCCTACTCAATAAACTTTAATGTCTCCCTACTACTTCCAGGAACAAGTATAAATGCCTTCAGTGGCAATTAAGAACCCTTGTAAAAGTGATTCTAATCCACTTTTCCAGCTCAATTATGATGTTCATGAAAGTTATAATCCCACTAGATTAACCTTGCTGTTCCTCACACATAACATTCCATCTTTCTTTGGTGCCCTGGGATTATCTTATATTTATTTTGTTCAAGGTAGGATTTAAACCAGGTCTTCCTGACTGCAAATCCAGTACCTCCTTTGCCATACAGCAAACTGTCTTTGCTTTCTTGCCTCCATCTTCTGTACCTTTTAATCCTGTGGGCAGTGGTCCCTGACTCCTTTTAAATTCTCTAAAGGTGTCCAGCCCTCTTCTCCTTTTCCTAGACCTGTTTCAGTAAAAGGTCTGAAGTCAGTTGGGGGAAACAATGGAAGGCTGTGGAAGACATGGTGTGTTAAGTCAGGAAATTGAGGTTCTGGTTTCCACTCTGCTACTCCCTCATTGAATGGCTTCAAGGAAATCCCTTCTTCTTCTGGGCTTTAGTTTCCTTGGTTAAAAAATAGAAGGAAAAATTCCTTCCTGCTTTCCCTCCTCCCTGAGGGAGGATTAGATGGCATCATAGGTGTGAAGAGACTCTTAAGCACCATTGAAATGTTTGCTCTTTACTCCATTGGTGATAATGTCAGCAAGAATATCAGTCCCAGGATTTCCTAGTGCCTCGCACAATTCCTGGACACAGTGGGCATCTAATACATACTTTTTGATCGCCTCCTTTCTTAGTCTCAACTTGATCTCAGCCTTGTGGAAGAAAATGCTCTGTCTCTTGGGAAAATAATTTGGGGTCTCAGTTAATATGAAGCTTTGTCGCTGCTTGGGTCCCTGATACCCCAAAATTATGTTTAAGAGCTGGTTCCCACAGCACCTTCTGACACTGCCTCTCCTATCTCCCAACACAGTCTGACTTTCCTGTTTGACTTGTTCCACTTGGGACAGTTGGTTGAGGAAGGGAAGCGAGTTAGGACCCTCGGAATCTCTCTTCAGAGCATAGGGATTAGTGTGAACAAAAGTTCAGGAGCAAAGAGAGTGGGCCTGGACTTGGGACATAAAGAATATTCCAGTAGAGCATACAGCAGTGGAGCAGGAGGAGCAATGTTGAAGGCTGGAAACACAGAGTGATATTGAGAGTTTTGAATGCCATGCTAAGGACACTGAGATTTGTCCCAGAGGCAGTGGAGAAGATTTAGAGGAGGGAAATGATGGTGTTTTAGGGATTTAATTACACATTTAGAAAAGATCCCCTTTGGATTTTGTAAAATGCTTAGTATTGTACTTGGCAAATAGTAGGCACATAATAAATGCTTTATCCTTTCCTTCCCTCCCTCCTTTCCTTCCCTTCCTTCCTTCCTTCCTTCCTTCCTTCCTTCCTTCCTTCCTTCCTTCCTTCCTTCCTTCCTTCCTTCCTTCCTTCCTTCCTTCCTTCCTTCCTTCCTTCCTTCCTTCCTTCCTTTCTTCCTTCCTTTCTTCCTTCCTTCCTTGCTTTCTTCCTTTTTTCTTTCTCATATAATCCCACAAAGAAGAATCTGAGTGCTCATATATGGAGGCATTGTAGCTGTTATGTGTCAGACAAAGAACACTCAGCCTTTTCACCACACCTTGGATGAGAAAAGGGCCAGAGCCTGGACTTAGGATTTTACTGATACAAGATGCTCTTGGATGAGGAAGCCCCTTTTACTAATGGAGATCAGCACCTTCTCTGTAGCCTATAGTCTTAGAGAGTGCTTTGGGCCCTGTGAGATAATGGTCAATGCCTTTGTGTGCCCTGTGCTGATGGTCTTCCCAGGTCCAGAGTAACCCCAGAGGCCATCTCATCCACCTTTCATTTTCGTTCCCTGTTCCCATCATCTCTCACCAGGGGCGGGGATTGCCGATCAACACTGTCAATAGAAACTCTTTGTCCTTCTGGGCCAGTCCTAAACTAATAAACATCTGAACTTTTGGAGGAAAAAAGTCCTTTTGCCCTTCTGCTATTTCCCCCTCATTTATCAACTTGGTCTCTGTGTTCTTCTTTTCTGCAGAATGAGTCCAGTTCCTGAGGACCGCAAAAAAACAAGTATGTCTTTGAGTCCTGAAGTAGAAGTTTAACCGGTCCAGGCTCGTTGTCGGCATCAGGGGCTTGGCCCGGCGGCCTCTGCATAATACAGGCCTGTCTGTAACAGAACTGGGCTCTGTGCTGCCCATGGGCAAGATGACAGGCTGCCAGTTTGGGCTAACTCCTGGCTCCCGGCAAAAGAGTGGTGCCCCAGGTCCAAGGTATAGGATGATGTAGATTCAAAATTCTCCAGGGGCAGAACATCAACAGATGAAAGGAGAAAAGATATTTATTTAAGTAAGTCTAAACTTTGAAACTTTGGAAGTCACTGGAAAAACTGTAAGCTGTTTCAGCATTGCATATCTGGATGCGAATATTCAATGGACGCATACATATGTATACACACATCTATAATACAGTCCCCTTACATGTACTCAATCTATTTATGCTCTATCCTATACTAGTATATATAATAAACATACAGAAATACATATATGCATAAGCTCCACTGTATACATATATACTGCCAACACAATGCTTTCACAGACTCCTTTCCTACACTTATGTGTACATAATTGAAAATGGGTTAATTTTTTAAAAATTGTAAACTCTCCAATGTAATATTAAAGTCAAGAGCTTATACAATTGCCCTTCTTGGGTGCCAGCAGGATGCTGAGATGGAACCTGTTTGCCAGAGAGTCAGTTTTTGCAAACATAAGGTTTCCCACAAACGTTAGCTCAGTTTTTATATGGAGACTTTTGGGGACACCCTGTAGGATTAACATGGAGATTTCACATTTAAAAACTGACCTCTGGGTCCAGGAAGTCATGTATTATCATCTGACCCCTGCATCTCGTAAATTCTTCCTATTTTCCATTCACAAAGCTTCTGTGCTGGTTCAGTCCCTTCTTCCCTTCCATGGATTGTTGATACATTCTCTCAATTATTTTTAGAACCTAACTCTCTGGTCTGGATGGGTCTTGGAAGCCAACCTCTACATTTTATAGATGAGAAAACTGAGATCTAGGGAAAATCAATGCTACACAGTTAATAAACATTAGAAATGGGTTTTGAATCCAGATCCTCAGCCTCCAAAGCCAATATTCTTTCCAATGTTGCAGGCTGCTCTGTGGCCATGGGTATTTTCCCTCATTGAGATCTAATTTTTCAGTCTCTAAAATGGAGATAATAATGCCTACTCCACAGTTGTCAGGAGACTCAAATGAGATAATACATAACTTTAAAATATATGAAATAATAGATGACTTTAAAATACTAGCTCATATAGCCAGAAAAAAGAAAACAATAATAAAGTAAAAATTTTAAAAATAAAGAAATAAAATGCAAATAGAAAATATAAACATCAACAATAACAGAAATAAAATGCAAAAACTTCTATTAATACCAACTGCCACGCTCCTCTTTGTGACCTGTGACACTTATTCCAGTGCTCCCACCATGCCCCAGGCTAAGAGAATTCTCTGCATCCAACTGGGTGCACCACAGTGTGTTCCCCTTCCCACTGGATCCAGTGGCCTCCTACATGGTAATCACAAATCAGCAAAATGTTCTGGAGAGCAATGGGTCTACATTGACAGTAAAATCCCTTTGATCAATGGGAGCTTTTCTCTTCCCATCCTAACCAGCATCCTAAGAATGGGGCTGTCTTAGAAGCCCAAAGCTCAGGAGGGGCAATGCTTACATCAAATATTTCAAGCAGCGGGATGTCCAGATCAGGAAAGCCCAGAGACCTAGGTAACCAGGAGGAAGAATCTGGTGCATGTTTGGTAATGGACTCAGGAAAGAGATGAGAGCTGCATGTGTAAGTTTTGGAGTCATGTTAGTGGATGTGATCATTGAAACATTGGCGGGGTGGTGGGGAAGATTGAGACCGCTCTCATGGAAGAGAAGGACAGAGACTTGGGGAAACTTCCATCCTAATGGGGTGGTCAGTGGATGACCAATGTTGTGCACAAGCAGGAGTGGACAGGAAGGGATAACAACTCAGGCCAGCAGTGAGATCTGAGAGAGAGGGTCTGGGGTCTGACACTGTTTTCCCAAAGAGCACCTGAGGATGCTGAGCCCATCCATTTGGTGAAACAGAATGATAGAGAGGAGTAGGTTCCAGTCTTCCTTTAAATCCTGGGGCAAAGCACATGCCCTGTTTGAAATCAGGGTTCTTCAGTTTTGAAATGAAAGGTTTGGGCTCAAAGACCTTTAATATAGCTTTCAACTTGAATGTTGCTTTACTCTTGGTGGTCTCCTCCCCTTCTCATCCAGTACCTCCTTCCCACTTCCCTCTGAATCCTCAATTAATAGAGACATCACGGAATAAGAAAGACAATATGGAACAGAGCAGTCAACTTAGAAAACCCAGTTCTGGTGATGAGGTTTCCGGACAGGTAGATGTGTCCAGATCCCAAATCCAACCCCTCATCTCATTTTTTCTTCCAGTTGAAAAGTCTGATCACTGTTACCCCTTTCTGCTCGCCTCCCTCCCCCTCTCACTCTGGGTCTCTTCCAGCTCAGGAAAGAACTCTGTTCTGGAAGGCAGTTTGCATCTTTCTAATTGCAAAGGCCACAATGGATAAGGGTAGGAGGGAGAGCTCTAGACCCTCCCACTCCCACAGATGGAGGTTGCAAGCATTTCCTGGAACACACCCCTGCCTGTGGACTCCAGAACTTTTTGATAGTTTTATTCCAAGCTCTGTTCCAAACCTCTGGGACCCTTTAGAGTTTGATGGGATGTTGCTGAGCAAGGGAAGCAGGGTAGTGATGACAGCCTTATTTATCTAGATTGAGGATGGAGGAGGCAAAAGATTTATAGGATCGTCCCCATCGCCTCCTAGGGTTGGGATTGGGGATTGGCCAATTACATGATTGTGGTTATGGGGAGGGGGCGGGAACCACAGGATTTATAGCGGAAAGGGATCTAAGATCAATTGAGTGCAACCATCCATTACTCAGAAAAGGAAACTGAGGCGCAAGATGGGGAAATGTCTTACCACACAGATAGTGAGTAATCAAGCCAAGATTCCAACACAGATTCTCCTATTCTGCTCTGTTCTTCATGGACTTGATGGTTTGAGTTATCGCATTTGCTTGCATTATTTCCTCTTCCCTCCTCCCTCTCCACCTTTTAGAAGATGAGGATGGGGGAGACAGACATGGTAAATTGTTCCCATATGGCATTGTTTTTTTTTTCCCCATATGCTATTGTTGACAGGAAACATGATTTCTCCCGTGGAGGAGCCTCAGAAGGCTTGGTCTGAGTAACTGAAGAGAAGGAGCCATGCATGGAGCTATCATGCTTTCTTTGACTTTAGACAAACATATCTCTGTAAGTGTGAGAGACAAGTCTTGACAAAGGTTCTTGCTGGTCAAGTAAGGTTGCATGCTGAGTGGATGCTACTTGGTGAGAAAAAAAAAATCAAGGATATGCACAGAAATATTTTATGTTTCTTCTGAGTCTGGTAGATTCTTACAGTGAATTGAGAGCTGGAATTTAGAATTTTTTATAACCAAGCGCTTTCTACCTTTCCAGCCCTGTTAGACTTGTCTCCTCTCTACACAATCCAGAATATTTATATTTCTTTGAATGTGAATCTTCATGTTCCAAATCTGACTGCATTAAGTTGCCCTGTCTATGCTGTGTCTCCTCACCTTCCCCACTTAGTTTCTGCGCTTTCCTTGAAGATTTAGTTCAAATTCGATCTTTTGAGGAGGTCTTTCATGATCTTCCTTCTCTCCCCACCTATTTGTATCTTCCTCTCTCAGGTTATTTTCCATCTAGTCTGTATTGATCTTGGATGAAGTAAATCAATTAAATGTTGACTCTCCCATCAGAATGGAAGCTTCATATGGGCAGGGACCAAGTGATTGCCTTTCTTTTGTATTTTCAGTGTATATGTATGCAGTGCTTGGTACACAGTAATTGCTTAATGAATTTAATCCAATGAACATTTATTAAGTGCCTACTATGTATCAGGCATTGTGCTAAATCCTCTCTGCCCTCCAGTTGCTTACAATCTAAAAAATGCTACTTGATTCACTGATTGGCAGACTAACAATTATTATTCCTGGCTTATCTCACCAGCCAGAGACAGAAACATTATCTAAAGACCAAGTCAAGGTCAGATGGATTGGGATACAGGACTCCACACAATCCCCTGCTTTGAAGTGAATACATGCAGTTTGGACACAGGAATCTAAACAATTCACTGTTTTGTAGTCAATGACTCATCTTTTGAAAAAAGAAGACAGGTCATTCCACAAATTCTTAAATAATTTGAGTTAGAAGGGAGATGAGGAAACTGATACTCAGAATAGAGAGAAGGAATAGAAAGGGAAGAATTTATTTAGCTTTATTATGTATCAGATGGGGCAGTTAGGTGGTGAAATGGAGGGAGTCAGGATTCATCTTCAGGAGTCACTTCATCCTGTTTATCTCAGTTTCCTCATCTGTAAAATGATCTAGGGAAGGAAATGGCAAACTGCTCCAGTGTCTTTGCTAAGAAAACCCCCAGTGGGGGTTGGATGTGACTGAAATACTAAACAGCAACAGCAGGGTACCAGGTGCTATAATAAGAGCTGGGAATAAAATACAAGCAAAAAGAAAGATGGCACCTGCCCTCCAAGAACTTACATTCTAATGGGGGAGACAACTCACAAAAGAGATTTGAAAAGTGGATGTGGGTGATGGGGCCCTCTGGCAGCCAGAACAAGAGGGGAATGAAAGAGGGCCCGATCTCCTGGACTAGGAGGAGCTGACCAACAAGACAAGGAAGGTGGTGAGCTTTCCAGAGGGATCTTTCAGATTGGGAAGACTCAACCAATGGGGATAATTGGGCATTTCAGGTTCTGAGGGAAATTTTGCAATGGGCAGTGCCAGAGACTTAGTTTTGAAGTCCAGACACCAGTCATGAAACTCAGCAGGAGCCTAAGTGACTTGACCACAATCACTAATGGCAGAACTGAAATCTGAATCCAAATCTCCCAGCTCAAGTCCATTGCTCTAGATTCCCCTACACCTGGCCTTACGCAGATCACATCACCTTTCCTGGTTTATGGTGTCTCCTGGTGAAATGAAGAGATTACATCAAATGACCTCTTACATTTTTCTAAGGCTTTTAACTCCAAACTCAGTGTTCTTGACACTCAGCTGGCATTATTTCCTTGGCTCCATGGTTTGTTAAACTTGGCCTAAGTTACAGGCCCTGAACATATCTTTAGTTTCCTGTTTATAAGACAGCGGCTCTAAATCCACCTACAGAACCTCCCTCCAAAGGAAGGTTCCTTGTCCACCTCCACTGGCCAGACCCATGGAAGTCTATCTCTAAGGAAAGAAGCTGCATGAGAATACTTACCAGTACTTAATCCTTAGAGGAATACTTTCACATCCATTATCTTATTTCATCCTCCTAGAAGCTCTGCAAAATCAAATGGGAGAGTAAGGGGGGGAGGGAGAATATTATGATACCTATTGGACAGATGGTGAAACTGAGGCATGGAGAGGAGAAGTAATTTGCTATGTGAAAAACAAATAAAGTAATATTTGTAAAACACAGCCCAGTGCCAAGCACATAGTAAGTGTTTAATAAATACTTGTTCCAGAAGTTTTCCTACAATGATGTTTTGGTCATAGTTATATAAAGAACACACATGGACACAAGCACGTTTTATGACTAGAATAAATATCTGTATATAAGCATACTATGCAATATGAATACTTGTTCACAAAGATATAGCAATTTCTGATGCATAAGCAAAAAGTATTCTTCCTATTTCTGTTGCAAAATACTTTCCTCACAATTAATTATTAAACATTGATTAAACACTGACTGCTTGCTAGGTGCTAGGGATAGGGTTACAAAACAATAAGCACTATTTGCTCTAAAGGAGCTTACATTCTGTTAGAGGACAGAATATGGACATATATGAAGTGTCCCAAAAGTCTTAGTGCAATTTTAACCTTTAACAACTTCAGAAGTAGAAATGCTACAAATTTATTAAAAAAAACAAAAACAAAACAAACAAACAAACAAAAACCTCACCAATATTTGTAAGGATTTAAGGGAATTTAACATAACTACTGACTAGTGTTATACAATCACTCTCAATGATTTTCAGATTTCATAAAAATTTTCATCAGCTATTGCTAAGTGACTAAGAGATTTGCATTTGAAATCTTTGTCTTAATATCATAAAAAGAACAAAGTTTTGATGTATACATGATAATTGTGATAAAATCCCACAAAAAAGGTCTAAAATGAGTGGAATGGAGGTATCCTTATCCACTAGACCATGGTCCTGGCACTGTAGATGAATCATGATCTTTACCCTCTGGACATAGCAGAAAAAAAGAAAAAGATCTCATTGGACAATTTAAGAGATACATCCTGGTCCAGTTATATAGCCAAGTAAAGGAGAATACACTCAATCATATGGAAAGGGATGTGAGATGCCTCCATATTGGTTGATCTGAGCATACTTGGGGTGATGGATCAGCACCCTTATTTACAATTAAAATACTTTAATTTTGAATATAGCCAGTCTCAATAGTTATAAAAACATAAACAAAAGCTCTCTGAGGGTGTCCTCAATAGTATTTAAAAATGACTAAAATGTTTTGAGGGTTCTTAAAGAAAAGATGCAGAGATGAGGGAGTTTGCTCCTTGGATAGGGAACAGCACATATAAAGGCATGGAGATGGGAGAAAATCATGATACTAGTTAATATCTGAGGCAAAATTCAGGCCTCCTGAGCATGAGTCCAAGGTTTTCTTCACCAAGCAAAGCTTCCTCTCCCAGTATCTCAGTCTATATATCATGTTGGTCTTTAATAAGTTTTTCTTTTCTTCAAATCTGGCTTCTATAAAAGCAGAAGGCAGACTACATAATCAGTCAGTATTATAAAACGAGATTGCGTTTGTAAATCTCTTTGCAGACCTTAAAGAGCTTTGTAAATGCTAGCTATTATTATTATTACTTTTTAAGGGAAGGTATGACATTGATTTTCTTCCTTTCAAAGCAGCCTCATTGAAGGGAAGAAAATGAATGTTAAATGCTGACATTTTAGGGAAAGCCTACAGAAAAGGTTTCTCAAGCAGGAGCACATGTTGCCTGCATGAGTTCAGAGTCTTCCCTTCCCCCCATATGCCTTTCATTAGGAGGTGAATGAAGCAGCCTTGCTCAATCCATCCGATAATGGAAGTTTAATGATTCCCCAGTGCCAATAACTTGCAAATCCGCAAGATTATTGAAATCAAGGGACTGCACTATTGCAGGATGGAACTCATCACAGAACAAGGAACAAGGCAAAGGAGTGTTATAATCAAAAGTTACAGGCAAGACTTTAAAACTGGGAAAGAGTGTCAAGGTCCATCAGGGCATCGGGTTCACAGCAAGACCATGGGATTCCAAAGAGGCCATGAAAATAAGCACTTAGAGGAGCAGGGTTCTGCTCTGGGTCCAGGATTTCAAGGAAGTCCCGGACCATGTGTGGAGGTCTCATTGTTATAATCTGGGCCATCTGAGGCTCTGGCGAGAGCCAGGAACCATAAAACCTCAGGGGTTAGTAATAGCTCTGCAGGCCAGGGAGTTTGTGATGAAAGGTTGTAACTTGTAACCTGAGCATCCAGCATGGATCATGTTCTCCTCTAGGCCCTTCTCAATGCCTTGTTTAAGGGTCCAGAGTTCTGCGAGTCAGCAAGATGGAGTCTGGGCCCCTTCCACTCCTTCCACAGTCTGAGAAACATGTTGGGGAGCACAGGCCCAAATTTGACACATGTATTTCCTCAGAGTTGGGAATGAGGGGGGATGGGGAAAGGAAATAGTATGGTGATAATCAGAGCTGTGGAAGGCAGCTAGGTTGAGTGGACAGGACATTAGGTAACAATTAGTTGGAGTCATCCAGCTATGATTTCATAGGATATAAAACAAGAGTTGGCAAGGACTTTAGGGGTCATCTAAAGCCCAGCTTTTTAAACTGTAGTTCATAACCACATGACCACATAGCTTATAACCAAATGTGGGGATTGTGAAATTATGATTTATCATCGGTCAATGTTTGATGTGTATACCTGTTTTATTTGCTGTATACCCAGGGTCACATAAATATTTCTCAGGTGAAAAGGGGTCATGAGTGGAAAAAGTTTAAGAACCTCTAATCTGAAGTAACCCTCTTATTTTACAGATGAATAAATTGTGGACAGAAAAATTACCCAAGTTCAAATAAATAGAAAGTCTTAGTGTGAGGGACTCCCAGTGTAGAAATCCTTTCTATCAATGCAGATGTAACCTGATGTAGGGTAGTTACGCAACACAGAGGACAGAATAAGGAAGACTTGCCTTAGATACTCCTATGTGTGGGGAAAATACACAACTGCACACAGGCTCATCTGTAAAATGTGGGTATTCATGACACCTACGTATAGGAGAAGAGACAGAATTCACATCCCCAAGACTTCTGATTTCAAACCAATTTCCTTTTTTTTATTTTAATAGTTTTTATTTACAAGTTATATGCATGGGTAATTTTACAACATTGACAATTGCCAAACCTGTTGTTCTAATGTTTCCCCTCCTTCCCCCATCCCAGATGGCAGGTTGATCAAACCATTTTTTTTTTTACTTTACCTTACACTCAACATGCAACGTACTTAAGTGGACAAGTAGGCTTCAGGTTAATGATAGAAATATCTTACTGCTATTTTTTTGCTATGCTGCTTCTGAAATAGCCCTGTTTTAAGCTAGTTGTATTCTCTATCACAAACTTATAAAAATAAACACATTGCTAGAAATTTGTCAACCAGTCAACAGACATTTATTAAATGCCTACTATGTGCCAGGTGATGTGCTAAATGCTAGGCATATAAAGAATGACAAAAAACAGTTCCTGCCCTCAAAAAGCTTCCAATCTAACAGGGGAAATGACATAAAAATAATTATATGCAAACAAGCTATAGATAGGCTAAACTGGAAAGGATTACCCAATAGAGATCACTAGAATTAAAGAAGATCCTGGAGAAGAAGGGATTTTAGTTGGGAACTGAAGGAAACCAAGAGGCAGAGATAAAGAGAGAGCTGCAGGCACAGGGAAAAAGAAAAAAATGAAGAGTTGGGGGAAGGAGAATGTGGGACCTTGGAGGGCTTTGAATCTGGGTTAGCTTTTCTGAGAGTATCATGGTAAAAAAAAAAAAAAAAAAAAAAAAAAAAAGGGTGTTCCAGGTAGTGCATTGAAAGAATTGTTTTGGTAGTTATAAAGGAGAGGATATTGAAAGATCTGAAACAGGGAGGCAGGGAGGCCCAATGGGAGGCTGTAGTCCAGAAGAAGTGATAAGGACTTCAGCTAAGTGGAAAGTGTAAGTGAAATGAGAGATGTTATTAAAAAGTCATGATTTGGGGCAGCTAGGTGGCCCAGTGGATAGAGCATTAGCCCTGAAGTCAGGAGGACTGTCTCAGATACTCAACACTTCCTAGCTATGTGACCCTGGGTAAGTCACTTAACCCCAATTGCCTCAGCAAAAAAATAAAAAATAAAAAAATAAAGCCATGATTGGTGGAAGTTGGCAGCTGACTGGATATGTGAAACAGAGAGAGTGAAGAATTAGAGATGACTTAGAAGTTTTAAGCTTGGGTGAATAGAAGGATCCTAGTGTCCTTGACCTTGACAGGAAAACAAATTAGAAGAAAGGCAGATTTGGGAGAAAAGATGCAGAAATGACAATAGCCGTAGAATTAAGAGTTCTTGGGCATCTCATGAATGAATAAAATCTTTGTCAATTAAAGCCTTTTGCAATGTGGACTTTTCTCATTTTCCCAGTTTCTTATAATTTACTCCTCTTCACATAATTTATGATCTAGCAACATTAGCTCATTGGTGTACATTCATGTCTGACTCTTTGTGACTCTATTTGGTGTTTTCTTTGCAAAAATGCTAGAATGACTATCAGGGTGAAGGGTTACTACTATGTCAATGCTTAGAAGATATGAATAAGGTGGAACTTGAGGTGAGAGCAGGTAGGAGACAGAGGTGAGAAAGAGAAGAATTACAGGTATCCAAAAGCAGTCAAAGGGAGACAGGTATAGGGAGTCAGGAAATAGTTTCATATTTGAGGAAGTATGAGAGCTAGGTGGTGCCATAGAGCAAAGAGCACTGGACCTGGAGTCAGGAGGACTCCTTATCCTGAGTTCAAATATGGTCTCAGACACTTACTAGCTGAGTGACTCTGGGCAAGTCACTTAGTTTTCGCTTCTGTAAAATGTGTCAGAGAAGGAAATGGCAAAATCCTCTAGCATTTTTGCCAAGAAAACCCCAATGAGGTCAGGAAGAATCAATGGATAAACAATACAAGCTAATGTTGCTGGATCATAGAATAGGTAGAGAAGAGTAAATCATAAGAGATTGGAAAAATTGGGAAGGACCCAATTGCAAAAGGCTTTAATTAATAGTGGGCTTTATATTTTATCTTTAAGGTAATAGGAAATCACTAGAGTTTATTTTAATTTTTAAATTTTTTATTGTTTTTTTTTTCTGGTTTTCCCTCCTTTATGATTTTCTTGGGATACAGATCCAGTAGTAGCATTGTGGAGTCAAAGGGTAAGAACAGTTTTATATTCCTTTGGGTACAGTTCCAAATGACTCTCCAGAATGGTTGAATAATTTCACAATTCCACCAACAATGTATTAGCATCCCAGTTTTCCCACACTCTCTCCAACATTTCCTGCCATCTTAGCCAATCTGAGAGTTATGAGGTGGTACCTCCTAGTTATTTTAATTTGCATTTTTCTAATCATTTAAATTTAGAGCATTTTTATATGACTATAGATAGCTTTAATTTTGTCATCTGAAAATTGTCTGTTCGTATCCTTTGACCATTTATTAATTGGGGAATGACTTGTATTCTTATAAATTTGACACAGTTCTTTATAAATTTTAGAAACGAGACCTTTATCAGAAATACTGGCTGTAAAATTTTTTTCTCAGCTTTGTACTTCTCTCTTAATTTTGTTTGTTAGACTTACTGTGAAAAAACTTTTTAATCACTAGTTTATAAGGAGACCTACTGTAGGAAAACCCTTCTAGCAGTTCTGTGAAGGATGGTTTGGTATTTAGAGAATGAGTTAAGGAGACAAACCTAAGGATAACTTCAATAGTCAAGCATGAGGGATGAGGGACTGCACTATGCTAGTGAATGTGACAGTGAAGGAAAAAAAAACATATTCAAGAGAAGCTGTGAAGGTATGTTTGGTAATGCACTCTCCATATGGTGACAATGGTGAAGAAAAGTCCAGGTGGCAATTCTGGGTGATAGGGGAATACCCTAGGCCTTTCCTTTTCTCCTCAGGGCAATGCTGCCCCAGACTGTCCCTGCAAATTTGGTCCAGTTCTGCTCACATCTGCTATGATGTAGTAGAAAGAAAACTGAATTTGGAATCAAAGGAAGTAGGACTGAAATTAGATTCTGCAATTTAGGCCAATCATTCTTTAGGCCTCCTTTTCCTCCCCTGTAAAATTAGGGGATTGGACAAGGTGACTTCTTCCAGCTCTAAATTCTATGCTCCTGTGAAATGAAAAGAGTTTCACGCTAAAGAGACTTTTTCTGAGGAAGAGACAGATTGGAAGCAGCTGGGAAGTTTCCCGGGATGGGGGTAGGTGGGTAAAGAGTTTCCCAGCCATAGAGAAGTTCCTGGGATGATAGGAGTTAGCACAGCTGCACCCCCAAGGTTACAATAGTCCAAGCCTTCCGGTGGGTTTATGTTTAGAGTTGATTCTCCCCTTTGCATTTGCTTTTAATAAATCCCTTGTCAAATCCTGCTCCTGGAAAAATGTAGCCATTCATGGCTTCAACAATTCGGTGGTTTGGAAATGCTTCACAGTGCATTGATTTCCCCAAACTCTTCCATTGGAGGTCTGTTTTCTAAGTGTTGTGCGCACCAAAGCACCAATCAATTAAATATTTACCCACTTGGAAAAGCTACATGTTTAAATAACCCCCCAATGACTCAAATACACAATTTGGCAAGCTTCACACTTTTAATGTCAATGAAACGCATGGCGTTTTCCAAGAATAAGTGAAAAGAGCTGAGTTTATACATGCTTCAGAAAGAGCTTCTATGGAGATTGGAAAGCCCCAACATGCCCCTCAGGACTGTTGGTGGCTACCATTCTTCTCTGAGGCTAACATGGGACCTAATGTTGGATTTCACACTAATAGGAAAAGAGCTGGACTCAAACTCTGAGAAATCAGAGTTCTTGATCCAGTTTTGATGTTAATTTTCTATATGCTCCTGGGCAAGTCATGTGACTTCTTTACACCTCAATTTGTGCATCTGGAAAATAGGGGCATTGATTTTTGTTCTGCTGAGTTTCCTTTGTATATTTGAAGATTGAAAGAAATAATGGATGTGTCTCTTTTTTTTTTGAAAACTACAAAGCCCAATATAGATGAAAGAGATTGTTTATTATTATGAATCTAGACTCTAATACTGTGAAGTATTCTGGAGTGTTTAGGTAATTTCCAGGACATTTTTCCTTTACTATGAATATCCAAATATGTCAGGAAAATGAATACCCGTGATCTCTCCAATTTGTTAATATTAGCTAACACTTAAAGAATCACAGAATTTGAGATAGGTAGGGGTCATAATTTCTCATCTAGATCACCTTATATAACACACCTGAAAAGAAGCCATCCCATTCTATTGTTGAAGGAGGGAGAACTCATCATTTCTGGAAGCAACACACTCCATTTTGTGACACTATCTATTATTAGGAGATTTTTTTCCCTGAAATCAAGCCTAAATATCAACTTTTACCTAGAGTTAAACTAATTAAGTCTGATCTCTCCCATATATGATTGTCTTACAAATAGTTGAAGACAGATATCATATTCCTCCAGAGTTTTTTTCTTCTTTTAACTAATTTTTGTATAACATGGACTCAAGGACCTGCACCATTCTGGTTGACATTCTCTGGACAATCTCCAGCCTTTCTAGTGCATGATATGGTGCTCAGAACTGAACCCAACAACAATAATACTAGCTAGCATTTATATGGCACCTTAATGTTTACAAAGCTCTTCATAAGTATTTTATTCTCACAAAACCAGGAGGAAGGGCTTTTATTATTCTCATTTTGCAGAGGAGGAAACTGAGACAAGCAGAGGTTTAACTGACTTGCTCAAAGTCACATAGCTCATAAGTGTCTGAGGCCAGATTGTTTTTAGCTCTTCCTGCCACCAGATCCAACACCATTTACTATGTCACTGTGCCACCTAGATAGACTTCCAGATAGGGTCTGATAAGGACATAGTCCAGTGGGACTTCAGATTTCTACAAGTATTTCCTTTATCTTAATGCTTACGTTAATTTTTGTCATCTATAAATTTGATAAGCCTACCACTCATGTCTTTTTAAAAAGGCATCAATGAAAATATCAAACAGCAGAATACAGAGCTTGTCAGAGATTCATGGAGACTCCACTGGAGCTGTCCTGCCATTGATGATGAACCATTAATGACTACTTTTCAAGTCCTTCTATCTGTCCAATTCTGTGTCCTTCAAAATATATTGTCATCCAGTACATGTCTTTCTTCCTTTCTTTCCTTTTTTGGTTGAGGCAATCACAATTAAGGGACTTTCCCAGAGTCATACAAGTAGTAAGTGCCAACTGTCTGAGGCCAGATTTGAACTCTAGGGCCAATGCTCTATCCATTGCATCATCTAGTTGGCTCTAGAGCATGTCTTTCAATCTTTTTCACAAAAGTAGTTTGAGATACTTTATCAAAGCTTGGTGGTACAATGGATGGAACACTGGGCCTGGATCCGGAAGATTCATATTCCGCAGTTTGAATCTGGTCTCAGACATTTAATAGTTGTGTGATCCTGGGCAAGTCACTTAACCCTGTTTACCTCAGTTTCATCATCTGTAAAATAAGCTGGAGAAGGAAATGGCAAACCACTCCAATATCTTTGGAAGAAAACTCCAAATAGGGTCATGAAGAGTCAGATATTAGAGGTCACAAAGAATCAGATATGACTGAAAAAGGACTGGGAATCAAAAGATTTACTAAAACCTAGATAAACTTCATCTGTAGAATTCTCCTCATCCATTAGTTTATAATTCTATCAGATAAAAAGAATCTTGTTTTGTTTGACTAATTCTTTGTAATCACAGTTTACCTTTTGAGATGTCTACCAACCATCTCTTTAAATAATCCTCTTTAGAATTTGCCTGGGAATGGACACCAAGAGTTTTCAGATTCTTGTTTGCATCTCTTTTTTGAATTAAAACATTTGCCCTTCTCAAATCTTGTGGCACTTTTATTGTTTTCTATGATCTTTCATATATTACTGACAAGAGACAGCAATCACATCCATCATTTCTTTCAGCATTTTAAAACATAGTTCATTTGGACCAGGCAATCTGAATTCATCAAATGGCTGTTTGGTACTCTCTTACTATTGACTTAATTATCTTAGGTATGAATTCTCTTTTAGTCATTTTTATTCTGTAATTTCAATTGAGCAGCTATATCTTTTCTCTGATGTTAATGATTATCATACTGTAAAACCCATGAAAATGTCTTTGAGTTACTATGTGTTAGAGGGACTCTCCAGATAGAGCTTCCTTTATAGAGATTTACTGTAGGAGGAAGTTCACAGAGAGCTTCCTCTAAACCCAAACCCTTCCAATTCGAGACAAGAAGCATCTTAGCTCTTTTCTTTGAAAAACAAAGCCTCTGAATTGCAGTGTGATTCAATGGAATAGTATTTACTACTTCTGGAATCAGAGAACCTGGGTTCCTATCTCTGATGCTTAGCACCAGTATGATATTGAACAGATCATTTAGGAACAGTTGACATTCATTTCCTCATCTGTAAAATGAGGGAGTTAGACCAGGTGATCTCTAGGGACCCTTAGAAATCTAAATATATAATAAGTGAAATGAACAATTAAAAGAACAGCTCCATCAAGGAGGCAGTTTAAGTTGGTGCATCATCAGTGTTTGTGGAAGGAGGAAAGCTTTCTTTTTCTGTCTACAAATGCATGAAGACCACAAAAGTTCTCTAATCCCCTAGCAAAATGCCTTTTCAGGCTCTCTTACATCTGCCTCGAGCTAAATTTTTTTGTATAGCATCTCATGAGTTCACATAAAGTTGGAGCTAGAAGAAATCTTAGAATGTTAGAATATAGGATGTCAGTACTAGTATGATCCTCAGAATAGATGTTAAGTGTTAAAACTGGAGAAGGCTTTAGCACATAATCAGAGTGGTAAAGGTTAAATTTTTAAAGCAATGATTGCTGAGATTAGGAGAATTCTTAAAGCAGAAATCATCAGAGCTAGAAGGGACTTTTAGATATATTGATTTCTATCTTCATTCAATTTTCTCCAAAGGTCTATCATATCTAAGTTTTTAAAAAGTCTATTCTCTTACTTATTCACTTTCTTGTTTATTTTGTGTTTAGACTTTACTAATTCTGAGAGAAGGATATTGAGGTCTCTTACTAGTATAATTTTGTAGTTTATTTCTCCCTCTAACTGACTTAATTTCCCCTTTAGGAATTTATTTGCTGTACCACTTGATGCATAAATGTTTAGTATTATATTCCTTCATTATCTATGGTACCTTTAAGCAATATTTGGTTTGCTTTCTTAGCTCACTTAATTAGATCTATTTTTGCTTTTGTTTTGTTTGAGATCAGGATTATTACTCCTGCTTTTTCCCCTTTTTTGCTTCAGCTGAAGCATGATATATTCTTCTCCAGCCTTTTACCTTTATTCTGTGAGCATCTCTCAGTTTCAAATGTGTTTTTTGTAAACAACATATTATATAGGATTCTTTTTAAAATTCCTTCTATTATCTACTTCTGTTCTATGGGAGAGTTCATCCCATTCCCATTCACAGTTATGATTACTGTGTATTTTCCTTCATCCTCCATCCTATTTTCTCCCTTGTTTAAACTTTTCTTTCTCTTTCCACCCTGTCTTTCCTCACTAGTATTTTGTTTCTGACCCCTCTTCCCTCAATCTGCCCTTAACCTTTTCTCCCTTCTCTTACTTCTTTCTCCTACAGTTTTGGTACTTCCTTGTATCCAACCAATCCCTTTTCTTTTCCCTTTCCTTTCCTATTTCTCAATAGGATAAGATAAATTTCTATATCCAATTGAATGTGTATATTATTCTCCCTTTGAACCAAATATTTTTTCTTATATTTTCACATCAAAGTCAACTCCTATCCAAACCTTCTGTCTATGTATACCCCTTCTAATGGCCTAATAAAAATACAGTTCTCAAGATATTATCATCTTCCAATGTAGGGATGCAAATAGTTTAAATTTTAAGTAACATTTGTGTTTTCTTTCCTGTTCATCTTTTTATACTTCTCTTGAGTCTTGTATTTGAAGATCAAATTTTCTTTTTAATTCTGCTCTTTTCACTAGAAATGATCAAAAGTTCTCTACTTTATTGAAGGTCCATTTCCTCCCCTGAAAGTTGATGCTCAGTCTTGCTGGATAGTTGATTCTTGGTTGTAATTCAACTCCTTTGCCCTCTGTAATATGGTATTCAAAACCTTCTGATTCTTTAATGTAAAAACTTCTAAATCCTGGGTAATTCTGACTGCATTTCCTTGATACTTGAATTGTTTTATTCTGGCAGCTTGCATTATTTTCTCCTTGACCTTATAGTTCTGGAATTTAGTTATAATATTGGAGTTTTCCTTGTGGAATCTCTTTCAGGGGGAAATCAATGGATTTTTTTCAATAATAATTTTGCCCTCTGATTCTAGTATATCAGGACAGTTTTCTTTGATGATTTCTTGAAAGATGCTGTCCAGGCTCTTTTTTCCTAATAATGACTTTCAGGTAGTTCAATAATTGTTAAGTTGTCTCTGCTGGATATATTTTCCAGGTTAGTTGTTTTTCCAATAAGTTATTAGACATTTTCTTATATTTTTTCATTTTTTTAGTTTGTTTGATTCCTGATGTTTCATAGAGTCATCAGCTTCCATATGCCCACTTCTAGTTTTTAATGTATTATTTTCTTCAGTTAGCTTTTGTACCTTCTTTTCCATTTGGCTAACTCTACTTTTAAAGTATTGTTTTCTTCAGTCAATCTTTGTCCTTCCTTTTCTAAGCAGTTGATTCTCTCTTGCATAACTCTCATTTCTTTTCTCCAATTTTCTTCTATTGCTCTTATTTAAGATTCTCTGAGCCTGTGATCAATTCATATTCCTTTTTAAGGTTCACATCTAAGCATTTTCTCTTCTTTTGAAATGGTGTTTTGCTCTTCTCTGTCACCATAGTTGCTTTCTATGATTAAGGTTCTTTTTTGTTTCTTGTCCTTCCCCTTCCCTTCATGTTGTTTCTTTTTTTTAAACACCTTTCCTAATGAATCATGTTGGGAGAGAATAATCAGAACAAAGGAAAAAAGCACAAGAGAAAAAACAAATTCCAAAAAAATGAACATAGCATGTATTGATTCAGTGCCTATAATTATCTTTCTGAATGCAGTCTACAGCCATACCACCCTGAATGTGCCCGATCTCATCTGAACGCAGATGGCTTTTTCTATCCAGCCTTGGATCACTGAACTGTTGAGAAGAATCAAGTCTTTTATAGTTGATCATTGCACAATCTTTCTATTACTGTATACAATGTATTCCTGGTTCTGCTTATTTTGCTCAGTATCTGTTCATGCAAATCTTTCCAGGCCTTTCTAAAATCATCTTGTTCCATCATTTTTATATAACAATAACATTCTATTACTTCCATATATCATAACTTATTCAGCCATTCCCCAATTGATGAGCATCTACTCATTTTCCAATTCTTTGCCATCACAAAAAAAACTGCTACATTTTTACACATGTGGGTATTTTCATGTTATTTCTGAGGAAAACTGGGAAGAACTCAAGCAACTTCCTCACTTCTCTCTGCCATTTTGGAAGGGGCTTTTAGAAAATAAAACTATTTGTTTCTGAATCCCCAGTAGCTAACATAGGGCCTTGCACATAGAAGATACTTAATATATGTTAGTTGAATGACATTCTTGTTCTGAGACTTTCCAATGTGGTTTATTGGAAAGGACCATAGACAATATTTGGCATGACTTCCCTAATTTTGTATTTAATAATAATGATTCCTAAGATGCAGATTTACTGATATCAATTGACAATTATTCAATAAGAATGCATTACTTGTGTTTTTGTTTAATTCTTTCAGTCGTGTTAGACTTTTTATAACTCCATTTTGGGTTTTCTTGGCAGAGATACTGGAATGGTTTGCTCTTTCTTCCTCTAGCTCATTTCACATTTGAAGAAACTGAGGCAAATGGGTTAAATATCTTGCCTAGGGTGAGCTATTAAATGTCTGAGGCTGGATTTGGACTCATGAAGATGAACTTTCCTGTTTCCAAGCCCAGTGCTCTGTCCACTGCACCACCCAATTGCCCCAAATATTTATTAAGGAGTATTTATTAAGCTCCTTCTAAAATAGTTCCTCTTCTCAATAAGTTTACATTTAACAAATATACTGACCATATAACATAATATGATATTATATAATCACAAATATATACCCTAATTATATAATATGAAAATATTGTATGATATAAAATAATATAATGAAATTGCCATATGATTAATATAATGTATAATATAAAATACTTCTACATCCCTTTTGACTTTTTTCAAACTTTCACATGCAGTTATCTCATTAAAGTGTCATTAAGCATTGGAATCATTATTTCTACTGGGCAAATGATGAAAATGAAGTCTAGAGAGATAAAAAGACATGATTAGGCATGCACAGCAAATTAGTGTCAAGGGCAGAATGAGATCTTTGATCTTTGTGATTCTAATTAAATTCTAATTATTACTGCTATCATTAAAAAGAACAACATATGTTTTCTGTGCACATAATATGGGTATGACACTGTGATATAGACATGAAAGCATACAATCTAGTTGGGGGGAAAAGAACACTGAATGAGACCAAAATTCATTTACCAATAGAATAGTGGTCAAAAGATAGCACTATGAAATTTTCAATAAAAAAATTAACACTCATGGGCAAAAATGATTTAAATCAGATGTATCAAATACAATTTAATTAGGCTGCAACATTCTTTAATGTAGCTCAAGGCAGATTAAAATGTAACTGCGAAATTTTTAACAAAATAAATAAAAACCACAATAAAACATATTACATTTTACATTTTGAAACAGCATGTGCAGCATACAAGGATCCTTATTTATAGATTAGTTACTCGTTTATCAATTTGAGTTGGATTATCCCTGCTTTAGATGACTACTAATAAGATACATTTAAGTCACAATAACCCCAAGGCTTTATCTCACAACATGTGTACTGGTGAAGATATCAAAAGATGGATATGGTCAAAGTAGGAGAGGTTGAGGAAAGCTAGGCTCTAGTATACTGTTGGTGGAGCTGTGAATCAATATAAACATTTAACAAATGAAATCATTATGCTCATATGCTACTATAACAAAATCATTAATAAGAAATCTCTATATGCGCCAAAATATTTATAGTAGAATCTTTATTTTGCTTTATTCCCCTTCAATTAGGGAATGATTAAACAAATTGAAGTACTCTACTGCCATTAAAATTGTGCCATACAAATATGATGAACATAGAAAAGCACAGACTTATATGACCTGATGTAGAGAGAAGTAAACAAAGAAAAAGCCAAGATAACAATATGTACAATAATTACAACAATATAAACTGGAAAGAGCAGCCATAAACTAGTCAAAACTGAATATTCCAAAATTATAGAACAAACATGCCCCAAAAGAAGAAATATGAGAAGATACTCCAACTCTACTTCTATGCTGAGATGGAAGGTCCATGGTGTGGTGCCTGTATTTTATCATATTTATCGATATGATTAATTCTTTTATTTCTTCTTTTCCCTTGAAAAATATTATCTGATACTTTGTATGTTTCTCTGGAAAGTGGAAGGGAAGGGGAAGAGAATTCTGGTGGTATTAAAAAAAAGAGAGAGACCAATAATTTTTTTTAAAAAAGAGAATATTAAATACAAATATAAAACACTACACTCAATAATACACTCAATAAATTTTAAGAGATTCAGATGGAAAAGCCATAGAGCATTGGGATATCAGATCTTACAATCATAAAATTTCATATTTCAGAATTGGGAAAAGAATCCTCATTACAAAATATGTAATAAATGGTGATCAAGCTTCTCCCGGAAGACTTCCAGCGAAGGGGGTGGATTGCCAACTAACTCTTGAGAAACCTATTCTTTTGGATAGTTTTACTTCAGTCATTCTCAACTCCCTTTCCCTAAGAAGAGATAAATTTTTGGGAACCTGTGAATTTAGATGGGGAAAAATTGAATTTTCATTTCAATATAATCAATTCCCCTTATGAATTTTAAAACATCATTCTGAAAAGGGGTCAATAGGCTTCACCAGAATGCTGAAAGAGTTTATGACTCAAAATATATTAGGAACCTCAGTTTTATTAGAAAGGTCTTTCCTGATCTCTGCAAATAACCCTATATTTTCTGCTTTGTTACTTACACTCATTGTTCTTGGTTCTCTCCTATGGTATCAAACAGAAGATATTTAATCACTTTTCAAAATGATGATCTTTCAGATACTGAAGACAGCTATCTTTAATCAATCAAACAATGAGCATTTCTTAGTCCCTTACCATGTTTTAGAAAATATGTTAAGCTTTTGGAATAAAAAGGCAAGAAAACAGTTTCCATTCTCAAGGAGCTTACAATTCTATCAGGAAAGACAAAATTAAACAAAATAAATAGAAGGAAATGCTAGCAATTGGTAGAATCATGAAAGGTCTGTGAAATTCTGCTATTCTAGAGTCACGAATTACTTTGGCTATACGAATTTCTTATATGCATTTCTCATTACGTCTGTACTATAATTTTATGTACACTCTTTGTCCATCATGGACACTGTGGGAATTTGTGGGAGAGAATATCCCAGATTTTTGGATGAATAGGTGTTTTATAACTCTTGTAGACTGAGTAAATGTCTTCACTAAAAACTAACAAAACTACTGACTGATTGTTAAGGTGAAATGCACTAGTAGAGGTTTATACTCATAAAGCATTAGAAGCAGAGGGACATCTCTAGAATCTAAAGCAGCAGCCACATGAGGATGAATTACAATTGCAATGAATATCTAGCCTTAAAGGTATAGATCTTAAGTTCTGACCTCTCTAGCTTCCCCAACCCTTCCCTATCTTGCTTCTCAAGACTAGAGAAGCCCTTGGACTTCCTCTCCTTTTTTTATTTTGCTCCCATTGCCCATATTTCCTTCCTTCTACCACCACCTGCATCTCTCTCCACCCCCCCCCTTCCCTCACCTCATCCTTCAAGATCAGACTCTTCCTGCCATACAAGATGGCCAGTAACTAGTTGAAAGTCAGGGTTTTAAAGAACTAACTGGAATTTTAAGAAGATCCTGTTTTCTTTGGGCTTCAGTCTTCTCATCTGTAAAATAAAGCAATTTGGGCTAAATAGTCTCTCCCCTTCCATTTCTGACATTCTATGAATATTGTAATCTAGCATCTTACATTAAAAAAAGCAAAGCATTAGAAGGAAAATTCAATTCAATTCTATACTTAATATCTAACTAGAATAATTAATGCTTATATAGTGCTTTGAAGTTTAGAAAGCACTTTTCACATTAACACATGATCCTTACAACAATCCTAGGGGTGCAAGCTATTATTATCCCCATTTTATGGATGAGGAACTTAAAGCAGGAAGAAGTTAAGAGGCTTGTCCAAAGTCACAAATATCTGATGCAGCCTTTGAACTCAGAACTTTCTGGGTTCAATAGAGTTTCTAATACTCTGTTCATTATACTGTATTTCTTCAAACAATTTTTAAGCACCAAATTTATGTCTAATGTCCTATGGATTCAAAAACATACATGAAAACAGTCTCTGGACTCCAAAGAGTCCACTATATTTTACTTGGATTTATGCCCTAAATTTTCTAGCTGAGTAATTTTGGGCAAATTGCTTCTCTTCCCTGTTGCCTAGTTTCTTTATATACAGATTAAAGCCTGGATTGGGGCCTTGGCTTTCTATAAAATCATAGACTCTCATAGTTGAAAGGCACCTCAGAAATGATGGAGAGTAGTTCAGTTCACACCTCACCTTTCCTGGCAGATGGGTATGGTGACTTTGCTTGAAGACTTTCAATGAGAAGGAATCCATTCAACTCTGCATTGTACTCTTGAGTGTCCACTTGACTCAGTTTCCTCATCTGTAATAAGAGGGTTAATACATTTTGTCACGGAATTGTCACTGGAACACGAGCTCAGAAGGCCAGGATTTGAAACTTGTCTCTTTACTAGTGATCTGGTCTCGGACAAGTTATTTCTTCTTCATGACCAGATATCATCATATATAAAATGAGAGGCAATGTGGCAATGGGTAGTAAGCCAGTTTTGGGGGAAGGAGAGCATAACGGCAAGAACAGCCTTTGACACATACCAATTGGGTGACCATAGCTACCCAGCCCACCAGAGCCCCAGGTAACTCTCTAAGAAAAGGGCCCATAAACTGGGGGAATAGATTTCAGGGAGTCATTGAATTTTTATTTCAACAAAATTGGGTTTCTTTGTAATCCTATGTATTTTTATTATTATGAAGGAGACAACAGGTTTTACCAAATGATCAAAGGGATCCATAATGACACATTTAAGTTGCAATAGATTTGCTCATTAATAAAGAAGACAGTTTTGTTGACTAGGAATTCCTTACACCAGTGAAATCACTGGCCCAATCCAGGAAAAGGGAAGGAGGAGGTAGGTTAGATGATCTTTAAGGTTCCTTCACCTGCCACATCACCTGCTATCTAATGTAATAGCCCCAGGGATTCATTTGCAGTGGAAGAAAGCTCAGTGTCCACCTCTTCCACATCTGGTTGTCTGGGAAGACTGCTCATGTTGTGGGAAAAAAAATGGGGAAGTTAAGAGGAGGGGTGGATTGTGGGGGGAAGAGGAGTTCCAGGAGAAAGGAAATGCATTTCCCTTTGATCTGAATTCTTAAATCTTTTTTGCCTTCTTTAGAACATTAGACCTTGAGCAAGGTTTGTCTGGTGTGTGTGTGGTTGGAGTGTGAGGGAAGATGGGGGCCTGATTTTGTTTTATTTTATTCTGTGTTATTAAATGAACAGCCACATACCCTTGGCTTCAAAGCCTGGCCCCAACTCCAGGATTCCAGGGAATTAGCACAACAAAGCCCATTGTCCTGTTGTAAAGCCTGAGAGGGCTCTGCCAGGACCATTCAGTCACTGTTGGCTCAGGGACCTCATCCCCAGAAGCAGTCACACTGTCCTATCTGCCTGGTTGCCTTACCTGCCTGGCACCTCCAGGCTCCTTGGGTGATTTTTGCACCTCATTTCATAGCAAATGACTTAAGAAAAGAGGAAATCTGGATGTAGACAAGCCCACCCCATGAATGCCAGGACTGGAAATGGGACCCGGGGGAACATAACTGAATGGAGCAGGTCTCTGGCTGCCAGAGTTGGAAGGACGGACCCAATGGAAGAAGAACTTGGATTTGCCAAGTCAGTTGCCACGTTCCATCCCATGCCATTGTAGTGCAGGATATAAGCTCCCTTTTGAGAAACTGGCACGAGTTTGCAATACATAGAATATTCATGTAAATATGTTTGGGGTGGGGTACCCATTCTGTCTTGTGGTGAAATTAATGAGTTGTTATTATTTGGAGAGAGATCTGTGGGAGTTGTAGTTGAAAATTTTGGTTCAGAACTTAAAACTACTGACGTGGAGGAAGTTGAGAGCAGGATGTGACATTCCCCTTTCCCCCCACAATGCACTCCCCCCTCATTCCGTCTCAAGCTAACAAAGACTGAATTAAAAAATGAGTAGTGTTTGGATACTTTTTAAAGAGACCTAAAGAAATAAAACCAGCAGAAATGATGCTATCTCTATCAGATCCTGGGAAATAAAGCTAGATCTGGTAATTAGGCAGCTAGATGTCTCAGTGGATAGAGAGAGCTGAATTTGACATCAGAAAGACCTATTTCAGACTTTTAGATAATACCTTGACTTCCCTCAACTTCAGTTTCCTCATCTATAAAACGGGGATAATCATGTCACCCATTGAGTTGTTGTGAGCATCAAATGAAATAGTATTTGTAAAGTGTGTCACAAACCATAAAGTAAGTCCCTTCCCCTGCCACATTACCTGCTTCTAAGGCAATAATCTCAGTGTATTTGTTTGCAATGGGAGAAGGCCTGTGGCCCACCTCTTTTCTGTCCTTGGCCACTGAAGTATCTGTGTTACATGATCAGTTATGTGTAGAGTAGTGAAAAGAGGAGAGAGCTGGTTCCTATGACAATTATCATCTAGATTAGTCACCTTTACCTCTTTTTCTCCATATTTAAATGAGATAATTAGGCAAGAGAATCTCAGCAGTCTCTTCCAAGTCTAATGTCTCTTCCTCCTCTCATATTCTGTATTTTAAGTCCCCTTCCAGGCCTAAATCCTGTTTTCTAAGGTATGAATATTATATATTCTAAGGTCATTTCCAATTTTAACGTTCTGTGTTCTAAGGTAGATTCCAACTTAGACATCTAGTATTCTAGAAGGCCTATTGTGGCTATGTTTGAAGGTGTTTTAAAGTTCTAATATTCCATAGTCAAAGGATCCTTTAAATTCTAACATTCTGTGTTCTAAAGTCTCTTCCAAGTGAGGAAGCCCTCTGATATTCCATGTTCTAAGACCTTTCCTGACTTTCTAACATAATCTGTATTTTCATGTCCTTTCCAGCTCAAAGATCTTATAATATAAGCTAATTATAGTCCTTTTGGTGGTTGATTCTGGCCTTCATATATTTATAGTTGACCAAGTCAATTATGTGGTAACTAACCATGAACACTGAGCCCATTAAGCTACAGTTGTTTCCATGGCAGAGATCACAGCTGGAGAAATGCCCACAGAGGCCTTCTAGGTTTTGTATACATGCTGGGTTCTATAAAATGTTTTATAGGCTTGGGAACACTAATGGAGGGGAGGAGTGGTATCAAAACACAGACTTCCCCCTCCCTAAACCCCAAATCTTTCTTTGGAATGCCTTTGGGGTCTGAAATGACTTTTCTGCATAGAAAATGATGAAAAAAAGACTAGCAACCTAACCAGGAGAATCTAGAATGTGGTTTATTTTTCCCACAATGGCTTGCTTCCCTACTCTCTTTCCTTCAACTCACATAAAGTATTGACCAAGCCTTTTCCTTTATCATAAGCTTTGTCAAGTATTTAGATTTCTTAAGCTTTTCCAATACAGGCAGAGAACTGAAGGTTTTCCTGATCTTACTCTGCCCCTCTCTCACTTCTTTGACCTCTCTTCTTTCTTAAGTTATCTCCTACTTACTTATCTGGGTATATGTTGTATCCCACCTCTTATTTCCTCCTTTTCCTTATTTTCTTCCAGGTATAAGAGAAGGGAACAGGTGCTTATTAAGTACCTACTATGTGCTAGGCCTGGTGCCAAATACCTTAGAAATATTATTTCTGTATGGGCCAGAACTCTGTACTTGAAACAAGGATTCTTATGAGGTGTTAAGTGAGTGGAATTGATGAGACAATGGTTATCTAGTTTAGCATGGTGATTAATAGTTCTCTAGTTCAGTACATGTACTTCGTACTTAATATAGTTCTACAAGCTTGACATTTATTCTACAAGCTTGACATCTGAGATGATGTAATTATAATAGAGTATATAAGAAGCCAACAAGGGCAGAGAGAGGGACATTCCATCTTTGGTCAGGCTCCTGGTAGCTCTCTAGAAGGCGCTCGGAGACAGACTCAGAAGGGCCAGGGTCAGACTCAGAGAAGACAGAGAACTGGAGGCTGGAGCACAAGCCCTTGGACTGAGACAGATTTCAAGACAGAGACCATCGTGGTGGTCCTCCTGCCTCCCCCACAGAAACCAAGACACATTCCAGAGGATCTCAAGAAAGCTGGCCCAGGTCCCAGGCAAGGAGACAAGACTGTGAAGGAGATAATAAAGAATTTGGACTTTATCCCTGGCTAGTCTTGCGCTAAAATGAAGGCTAGTCCAGAGACCTCCAGAAAACCAACCAGAACACTAAATCTCCTTCACAATAATCCTAGAGGTAGGTAGTATTATTTAACTAATTTACAATTGGAGAAACTGAGGCCAATAATTAATAACTTGCCCAAGGTCACGCAGCTGGGAAGTATCTGAGGCTGGATATAAACTGAGACTTTCCTGACTCCAGGCCCACAATACTTTTTACCCACTGAACCACTGAGAGACAGGAACCAGTTTTCAGTTTGTATTTCCAGCCATTTAATACCTGTTAAAGTCAATTCATTTTTGATTTGTTCCAACAGAAAACAGTTAAGATATCAAGAAATCAGATAATTGAGTAGAGTAGGCATTGTCAATAAAACAACATTTTAAAAAATGTTTTTTAAATGTTAAATTTAAGTCCCTTCCTTCCTCCTTCCCTCTCTTCCTCCATCCCTCCTTTCATCCCTCATTTCCTTCTTTTCTTCCTTTCTCCTTCCCTCCCTCCCTCCCTCCTTCCTTCCCTCTCACCCTTTCTTTCTTTTCTTTGTTTGTTTGTTTCTTTCTCCCTTTCTTTCTCTCCCTCCACCCTCTCTCTCCCTTCACTAACTTCTTCAAGGCCTCTTTTTGTACTGATCCTCCTGTGAATATTTCTGGGAGCTGAAGATGAGTATTTCTTTATAGAAGAAGTTCTCACATGGTTAGAGATCAGAATAATATCTTTAGTTCCAACATTCTACTGAAGTAAAAAAAAAAAAAAACAGGATATAGGTCATGGAACTGGAGAGATAGAAGTGAAAAACTGTATCCAGAGAGTAATTATGGTTAGAGCCACTAATATGAGCAGAGTCCAAGTAGCAAGTGAGAAGATAGAATCTGACAAGTAAGCAACAGGGAAATAAATATGATGAAGCATTTAGTCAATTTTCTGCATTTATTCATTTGCAAATATTATATGTTTTTCTTCCTGATTTACCAAAGTTGGACAGCTCCTTCTGTGGCTGCCTTAACACCCTATGAAGTGTCAGAAAATACCCTGATTCCCCCCAATTGATGTGATTCCTTCTCCCTATGAAGGACCACCCACCCTTGTTTTAGGAAACTGATCATAGACTACCCAATGATATAATGGCAGCTGTGCATGTCTCATCCCCTGAAATCTAAGAATCTTTGAGCATTAGAATTAGCCCCAATTCATCTTTTTCTCTAGTGATATTATCATGGGCCCTGATAGGATACCAGAGCCACACCAGTTGACATTGAGGTTAGGATTTATGGTTTATAAAAATCCTATCATTTTTTAAAAGAAAAATTCCTTAAAGCACTATCACATAGGCTATCCAAGCTGATATTTCTATCAGCCCTGTGAGGGTAGATAGAACAAATATGCCCATTTTCCCAGATGAACCTGGGGCCCAGAAAGAGCATAAGATCATAGGATTTTTGAGTTAGAAGGGACTTTAAAAATTTTCCAATTTAACCTCTTTGTTTTTTGTTTGTTTGTTTGTTTGTTTGTTTGTTTTTTCATAACAAAGGGAGAAACTAATGCTCAGAGAAGTTATGTGACTTGCCTAAGAACACAGAAGTGGGTCATAATTATCAGAGTTGCCTGAGGTCACCCAGTGGCAAAACTTGGACTTGAACCTGGACCTTCTACCTTCTCAGGCCAGTGTTCTTTCTACTAATATCTTCCCTATGCTGGAATGAGACCATTGGATTAGTAAAAGGAAATAAAGGCTCCCAGACGGTCTTCAAAGAGGAAGTAATTTGATTTTATTGTTTATTTGACTCAAGTATATTGGTGACACTGGCCAGCTATTATAAACCAGGAGCTCCCCCAGGGCTGGCAACCTCCCCCAATTCTTCTAGTTAATTGTCTCTCCCTTGGACTGGCTGCCACAGTTGCAAGGCTGGGAGAGGGCTCTTTGCACATTGTCCAAGCTGAGAATCAAAGTGGGAGTAGGAAAACTTGAGTGGACATATTCAGAATCATCCTCAGAGGCTTCACTTAGTACCTGGCCCCTTGCCCTGCCTTCTGGGGATGCCTGTTACCAATGATGGCTTTAGCCACTATGGTATCATGGAATAGCTAGTTCATTCAATACTTCCATCACCACAGTGACATTTTATAAATAAGGAAACTGAGCATCGCAGAGATGTTGTAATTTTAGCCAAGGTCACACATCTAGTAAGTGGTAGTGCTGGGATATCACTACTTATTAAGCACTTACTGTGAGCCAGGTATTGTTCTAAGCATTGAGGTACAAAGAAAGTTGAAACCCAGGCCATACCCTAAAGGAACTCAGAATCTAAGAGGGGACAGGAAGACAATATGCAAACAATTATGTACAAACAAAACAGTCTGGATAAAGTAAAGATAATCTCAGAAGGAAGGCATTAAGATTAAGGAGGAAGACACAGGCTTCTTGGATAAGTAGGGCTTTGGTTGAGATTTGAAGGAAGACAGAGGCCAGGAGGTAGAGAGGTCTTGGGCATGGGAAACCCCCTTAGTTTCCAGGGTTTTGTCACTACAAAAAAAGTGATATGTGTTATATGTGTATATGTAGAGTTGGTTAGGGTTAGCAGATACATATCCCATCCATCTATCTATCCATCCATCCATCCATCTGGCTTCCCATCATACATCTGTATATCTTTCCATCATCATTATTGTCATCATCTCTCTGGGTCTATTTTTCATCTATCTGTCTCTGTCTCTGTCTCTCTGTCTTTGTCTCTTTTCCATCTAACTATCGTATATGTATACATGATAATGTACAAATATATGTAAACAGTGTACTATACTTCCACGCACATATGATCAGGCATTTGTACATGTGTGATAATGCACAAACACATATGTATACACGACAGGTACATGTATGTATGAGCAGTGTGTCCATGTGTGCACATAGCAGCATATGTATATGATGTATATGCACCTATTAAGTTTGTATAAATCATAGCAAGGCACATATATGATGTATGCACATGTGCACACATGATAATTTGTGTAAGATGTATATGTATGATAATACAATGTATATTATGAGTTTACATGTGTTTATGCATGACAATATAGTTAAATATGAATATACCTACTGTGATTATGTGCATGCACTTTATAAATAAGGAAACTGAGCATGTATATATATGATAATGCATGCACTTTATAATATATATATATCTTTAATATGTGGGTGTATTACACGTGTGTGCCTAGGTCATAGCATGTGCATGTGGTGCATGCATTTATGTGTGCATAGGTATATGATAATGTGTATATATGCAAGTTATAGATAATAATATTTATGTATATATACATATGTGTGTATGAGAACATATCATATATATAGTATGTACTCATGTTTATATATACACTATATAATTTTTTAGAATCTCATTTGACATTTAAAAAATCTGTGTATGTCTTTATCTCTCTATAGCCTGTGCTACATAAATTAGTCATTATTATTTCCTTCATGAAAAGTCTAAATCATCTCTAAGTACTTTAATTCAAACTCACTTCTTTTTTTCACATTTAATGTATTTACCATGCTTTTGGAAATTTAGTCACATACACTGGCATCTCATCAATCTGAAGGTCAGATGCAACAACATCATCTATCTGGAGCCCCACCAAGAACCAGGAAGGAAGCCAAACAGAAGCTTCTGGGCAGCTCAGATAGATTCTACAAAATCCATACATTGAAAGCTACTTCTAGGACAGGATCTCACACAGAGCTTATTTAGTCTTGACAAATTCACTCACAAATGAAGACATCCCCCATGCTGTCGATAGATAGACCCAGCAAATTATTCACATGACTGTGGGGAGATTGTTCCTTGACCTGCAGAAGATAAGAAGTAGCAGATGAGAGAGGGACAACAATGAACAAATGAGGAGACCATATAGGGAAGTGGGAAGGGCCCCAAAGTGGGATACTAGGTCATACGTATCATTGCCATGCCCTATCTGTGTTCTTAGGAAGGCCACTGAGTCTCAGTTGCCGTATCTCTTAATTAGGGATAATAACAACCCATAGTCCCTACCTCACAGGAGATGTCATAAGAATCAATAGAGATCATAGGTGCAAAATGCTTATTGACTACCGGTTTCTAGATAGCATACTGCAATATTCAACAGAGCCTTGAATTGGAAGTCAGAAGGTCTGAATTCAAATCCTCCCTGTATCACTTACAAATTATCATCTCTCCTTGGGCTTGCTTTTTTTCTGTTTAAAATGAAGGGTTTGGGGGCAGCTAGAAGGCCTAATGAATAGAGGACTTGCCTTGGAGTGGGAGAACCTGAGTTCAAATCTGGTCTTAGACACTTGATACTTCCTAGCTGTGGGATCCTGTGCAAGTCACCCTAATTGTCTCTCCAAAAAACAAACAAACAAACAAAAATCAAAACAACAACAACAACAGCAACAACAAATGAAGGGGTTGGACTAAATAAATAGACTTGGAGGCTAATTTAAGTTTGGGCATCCTATGGCCTATAAGATTATCAGTAACACACTTGGCCTTAGACACTTATTTGCTTATTAATGTCTGGCCCTCAGTTTCCTTATCTGTAAAATGGGAAAGGAATAACACCTACCTCACTGGGAGTGTTGTGAGGATCAAATGAGAAGCATTTGAAATGCTTTATAAACTTTAAAGAGCTATATAAATGTTAGCATTTATTATCATCCTAGAAATTAAGCAAGTTAACAGCAGTAAGACATTTTATTTCAGACACTTATCAGCTGTTGACACTAGACTAGTCATTTAATTTGATTGAAACTCAGTTTCCTTCTCTGTAAAATTGAAGGGGTTGGACTTGGCGGTTTCTAATGAAGTCTATAATCCTATGAGCCAATGACCTATGTTCCCATGATCATCTTGGCTTCCTGCACCCCTATTTGGGTTTCCACTGAGAATACAGGCCTTCTTCACAAAGCCAATATTCAGCTCTCCAAGACTTCAATGGCTGCTCAGAAACATCTCCCCCTTTCCTGTTCTGAAGAAACTTGTTGTCCTTTCCCGACTCTGCTCTGACAGCCCGGCTGCCCAGCACTTGGAAACACCAGCCCTCTGAGGACATTCAGAATTGCCTGCCTCCCGATGACTGGATAATTATCTGCAAGATTTGGATGGGTTGGCTGGAGCCTATGCTCCTCACAGGAGGACTACAAGTTAACAGAGCTGGCAGTGCATGTCGTACCCTGAGTGGAGAGCACAGAAATGAATTGGAAACAGGTCCAAACTGGAACATGGAGTTTTGGGAGCCACAGAGGAGGGACTGATTAGTTGGAAAAGGGTTCCTGCCATCTCCCAGTGATTCAAATTCTGGAAGGGATGGGGGTGGGGGTATAAACAGAGAAGTCTTTGACTGAGAGCCAAGTCGGAAATTGAAGAGAATAGAACCATTTTATAAACTTATACAATATGAGAGCTGGAAGGGGCCTTGGAACAGAGAATATCAGAGCTGGAAGGAGCTTAAGAACATAAGATGTCAGAGCTGGAAGGGCCTTCGGACATAGAAGGTTAATGCTGGAAAGGCCATTAGAATATAGGATGTCAGAAATTAAATGAGCCTTAGACTATAGAATGCCAGAATCAGGTCCTTAGAACATAGAATTTAGAGATGAAAGGATGTTAGGACATATAATGTTAGAGAAAACTGGATGGGACCTTAGAACCCAAGATGCCAGAGCTGGAAAAACCTTAAATACCTTGACCCAGATTCATTAATGTGTACTTTGATGTTTGCTTTTCTCAAATGGATACTCTAGGCTCAAAACTGTGTTAGGAGTTGATTGTCTTTGTTCTCAAAGAGGATTATAATGTCAGGAAGCTGATGGCCCTGACATACAAATGAGTTAGATTTAAGTGAGGAGCGTCTGTGGAAAGTCACCTGCCTCACTTTCTCATCCAGAGCCATCTGGGTCCAATGGCAAGATATAGATAGATCAGGGTGACTGAAGATGGCCCCAGGTGCAGTGGAAGGCATTAGTCATGTAGAGTAGAGGTCTCAAACTCAAATCTGATTAAAATGTAATTGGGAAATATTTAATAGAGCAAGTAAAAGTATAGTACTGCATATTGTTAACTTGTGATTTTCTGCATCAATATGTCTCAGCAAGGATCCATTTGTATTTTGAGTGTGTCCCTATTGAGTTACAGTATCAATTAAGGGTCTCTTTTCATTGTACCTCAAACATTGATATTGTTGCATGGCTGGGACACTCAACCTAATGTTTTAACACAGTTTCAAGTGTCCAAGCACTGATTGAGTTTACCAGCCTCCACCAGTCCCAAGGGATCCCGGGCTCATTTCTGTCTTTTGGACCTGGCTATTTGGCTTGTCAAATGAGAACCAGAATATTATGTGGCGGCAAGATACTCTGATTGGAGTCCAAATACCCTAGAAGACATAATCAATAATTATTAGCCTATTAATTCAAACTTTAAGAGGGATAGAAGATGTCACATGTCTCTATAATATATATCTATCCATGTTTTCCACTTTATCTCCTATAAAAACAAAGCAAATTCCTTTTCTAACCCAAGCCTTTGCTTCAAAGTAACCTTTTCACTGTCTCCTGGATTCCTACTGTCCAGAAAGGAATTCACAATCCCAAAATAACTACTGAGCGAGATAGTTTTATCTGTTTAAGAATGTAGTATACTCATATGGCAAAGATAAAAGAAGACTGGCCCAGTAAAAGGAATACTACCTCTGAGTCTGAGAGACTGGGTTAAAATCCTGCTTCTAATATTTAATGCCTGGGTGACCTTGTTCAAGTCATAGTTTCTTCCTATGAAGCGGGAGGAGGTTGGACAAAATGGCCTTTGATATCTCTTTTAGCTCTAGATTTTAGTTCCTATGATCCCATGAGTTAAATAAAGAGACCACAGCAATGAGGTGGGCTAGGAAGAGGAGACTTCAAGGAAGAAATGATGCTTGATTTTGAATATTAAGTTTTGTAGAATTTCGGCAAAGAGGATACTTTAGGGTGGGAGAAAAACCCAGAGTTATTGACAGTGGACTCCCTTCCCTTCCCCCTTTCTCCTTCCCTTCCCTTTCTCTTTTTCCCCTTCCCTTCTCTTCCTTTCTTTTTTCCCCCTTCCCTTCCTTTCCTTTCTCTTTTTCCCCTTCCGTTCCCTTCCTTTCTTTTTTCCCCCTTCCCTTCCCTTCCCAGATTATAAGTTACTAGAAGACAAAAACTATGAAAATCAACCAGAGATGGGGAAAGTCCAAGACTACTAAAAGAATGATATGGAAATGAGCCCTGGACTCTAGAGACCTGAGTTTATTTACTTACTTCCTTGTGACCTAGCAATGGACATAATCTCAGATTTATGAAACAGATGGTATATCTGTTTCTGAACACAGCCAGTAGAAGAGAAAACACCATAAGTCTTTGATGGACAGTGCCAGAACAGGGTTGACCACGTTAATCATAGAACAAATGTCCCTATATCCATCACACATAATAAGTATCCTCTGTTTCTGAGTAAATCATGTGGAGATTTCCACTTTAGCTATTAACTTACACATTCTGGCATCCTTCAGTTGGAGAGGATCTCAAAGGTCTCATCTTACTCCATTAGCCCCATAGTGAATCCCCTCTATGATACTGACATACACAACTGAATTGATAATTAACTTATGAAATTATAAAATTATGAAATTGGAGCAAGCATGCTCAGTTCTTTGGGTACTTATTGGAAAGGACCATGATTGGAAATCACCAAGGAGCAATTGAATAAAATTGATATGCTTGGTCTGTAGAAGATGAGACTAAAGGAGCACATATTAACTCTTTTCAAGACCTAGAACTGGAGGGATCATTCCACTTGACCTTAGAGGAACTAGAAAAAAGGAGTGGGCATTTCCAAGACTTTACTTGGTCATAAAGTAAAGACAAACTTACTAACAATAAAAGAACGGAGTAGGTTGAATTGTGTGTTGCAAGTAGGGATGGAAGAAAGGGTGGGCATCTAGTTGAGAATATTGAACAGAGAAATCCTAGATGTAGCATTAGATGGCCAGTGCCATTCTTCTGGGTTCACTGAATCTCAGAATTAGAAGGAATCTCCAAAGCCATCTATTCAGTTCTCATCCTGAGCCAGACATCTTTTTATTATATTCCCAACAAGAGGGAGGCCAACCACTCTTTCAATCATTTCTCATTACCACAAACCCAACAAGAGCTGGGCCAACCAACCTTTCAATCAATCAGAAAAAATCATCTTGTCAATCAGTCTTCTCTACTACATACTCAACAAGCAGCAGGCAATCGATGACCCTCACCATGCTTCTGGGTTCCCATATTGATGGATTTATGTTTCAAGGTTATGACTGTCCTATGTACTAAATCAAAAGAAAGGGGGAGATGTTAGGATTACTAGGTGAGAACTCAGGTTGTCTGGACAGTGACAAGGTGAGAATTCAGGTTGTCTGGACAATTACAAGGTGAGAACTCAGGTTGACTTGATAGAAGGAGCAAGCTCATTGGCTGAAGTGGTTCTTCCCAGAAGCCCTTGCATTATCCCACGTCCATTCTCTGGGAGGATAAAAGACACAACAGTGGGCCTGGAAAGTTAGTTGGCCTGGAGAAGGATAAGAGCTGGAGGAGATTCAGAGCCAGGATTCAAGAAGAAGACTCTGCACTACATCTGGCTTGACGCAGCTCTCTGCAGGAAGGGAAGTCGGCTCTCTGCAGGAAGGGAAGTCACTTCTCTGGACGAGTTAACAGCAACTGCCTGGAGACAACGGTTCACTACAAGAAGAAGAATCTGTCTGAAAGATTTGAGTAGACATAGCAGATCTCTTCCCAGAGAGCGATCCAGCAGCTTCTGGAGACGACAGCTGGCTACACTGAATCTCAGAATTAGAAGGAACCTCCAAGGCCATCTAGTTGATCCATTGATTCTTTCAATCAATTCTCTGTACCATATCCCCAATGATTGATTGAAAGGATGGTTGACTCAACATTAAGTACTTTTTTAGCACTTACATGTGACAGGCACTAGGCTAAGAACTGGAGATACAAAGAGAAAACAAAAATAGCCTGGCTTTAAAAAGTACACATTTTGAATGTAAATTGTTAGCACTAAAATCTGTCTGCCCAGGTTACATGTACCTTTGGAATCTAATGCTTATTGTGCAACAAGAAAATGGTATTTACACACCTGTATTGTATCTAGGTTATATTGTAACACATGTAAAATGTATGGGATTGCCTGTCATTGGGGGGAGGGAGTAGAGGGAGAGGGGGATAATTTGGAAAAATGTAAAAAAATATATAATAAAAAAATTTTTAAAAGTACACATTTTAATGGGTGAGGCACTATATTTGTAAATTTTTTGTAAATGTATTCAAAATTCATACTGAGTAATTGAAAGGAATTAGCAATTAAAGCACTGGGAAAAACCAAGTAAGAGGTGACCTTTGAGCTAAGTCTTGAAGGAAGTCAGGAATTCTAAGAGGTAGGGATTAGGTGGGACAGCATTCTAGGTATCAGGGAAAGTGAGTACAAAGCTATGAAGATGAGAGCTGATGAATCGTGTGTAGGGAACAATAAATAGGATGGCTAGATCATAGAAAAATAGGAAGCAACCTTAAACACTAACCAACAGAATTTATATTAGAGTAATAGGGAGTTATGGAAGCTTATTGAATAGGGGCAGAGATGAGGGCCAGGGGTGTAGTATGCAATGAGGGGATCCCTCCCCTCCAGCCCAGCCCAGGGTTTGTTCAGAATTTTTTCCTTATGTCAAAGCTGAATCTGCTGCTTTGCAACTTCTTTCCATGGTTTTAAGTTCCGCCCTTGGGGTCTCAGCAGAACAAGTCTAATGAATCCCTCTTTCACAAGACAGTCTTTTAATTACTTTAAAACAGCTAGCACAGAAGGAATCATGGCACAGTAGAAAGATTTCTTCTACACCTGGGCTTCATTTATGGTTCCATCATTTATTATATGCGACCTTTCTAAAAAGAGAGTCTGATCAGAAAATCTCCAAGGACCTTAAAGCTCTAAATCCGGGGTCTTGTGATCTTCCCTTGCTTCCTTCCAGCAAGCTAAGCGTTCCTGGTTCTTTCAGTACCATACTGTAATCTGATAGCAAGCTTTCAGTAACCAAGGCATCCAGTTCTCTCTACCTCCCACAAACTGTGCCTTAGTACCCTCATCTGTAAAATCTTGGGGTTTGGGCTAAATCTCTATGATTCCCTCCAGCACCAACATTCTATTTTCTAATCTGACATTTTAAGATGCTATGTTAATTATGGGACATTTATAACTTGCCCTTTCTTTCTTTATTCCAGGTCAGCATCATAGTCCAACTTGTGTATTTGGGTTGGTGTATTCCCCTTTCCTCCCTACCCCCACCCTTCCTGGGGAATACACAGAGTTTCCATATATTTTCTTCTTGGAAGTTTTATTTATAGATCTGTGGGCTGCTGGGCAGTTTCCTTTTTTTATTCAGAACCTAGCCTGGTACCAGGAGCCTAGTGGGCATTCTATAAAAGCACTTGGTTGGCTGGGAGAATGGGGACGTATATGTACAATGTTAGCTTGCAGGCCCTGAGGCTATTTGGCACTCTAAGTGGGTTTTTCCAAGTAGAAATATTAACCCTAATCACAGTTTCAGAATCAGAGTCTTCCAGTGCTAGAAGTGCACACTTTACACATGAGAAGAAGGAAGAAGGAGGGGACATACCTTAGCCAAAGTCATTCACATAGCTAAACAACATGACCAGAACTAGAATCATGTCTTCTAACTTTGAATGCTAAACTCTGCCATGGCTTGCTTTGACAATGGGAATGAACTGAGCTGACCGGGATACTTACACAGTGTTTGTGTAAGCCCAGGGCAGAGTTAGACCCAGAAGTCTTAGGTTCAAATTCTGATTATGTTGCTCACTTAATCCCTTCAGGCTGGATAAGTTCTTTATCATTTGTGGGAGGAAGCATGTCTCAGTTTATTCCTCTCTAAAATTTGGGACCAAATAATAATAGAGGTCTTTTTCAATTCTATATTACAAACATATATATATATATTTATATGTATATATATATATACATATATATATATATAATATGTGTGTTTACATATTCACACATGTGTGTATGTGTCCTTAAGTTTACATACACATTTATAAGTTTATGTAATATATACATATATGTATATATATACACACACATAATAGATTTTCTACATACATACAGTGGGATATATATATATATGTGTGTGTGTGTGTGTGTGTGTGTATATATATATATATATGTGTGTGTGTGTATGTGTGTGTGTGTGTGTGTATATATATATATGTGTGTGTGTGTGTGTGTGTGTGTGTGTGTATAAATATATATATATATATATATATATATATATATATATGTCCCATATTTTCTGGATTAAAAACTGAGGCCCGTATTCTACCAAAGCATAAGCATGTTCAAAGCCTTTGTAAATGTTCATTTTCTTTCCTTGTAGTCAGGTCTGCTAGAGAATTTGGGACACATGAACTTCATAATTACAGAGACATTGGAGGTTGGCTGAATTTTTCTTTCTGTAATCATATCTTCTCTGTTGGTGTATCTGCTTGAGGCCAGGATTTTTCTCTTGATCATTCTCCTCCCTCTTTGGCTTCTCATCTTTCCCCTGCTATGTAGATTCCAGAGGCTGGGCTGCTAGGGGGCTGAGATTTCTCTTGCTGTAGGGAATGGGGGTCCATTTACCTTCAGGAAGAATGAGAAAATGAGCCTTTTTCAATCAGGTCTGATATTCTACAATTGTGAGGCGTGTGTGTGTGTGTGTGTGTGTGTGTGTGTGTGTGTGTGTGTGTGTAAAGTGGAGAATAAGCGAGATACAGGAAGACTGAAATAGAGTTGGAGAGATTGAGAGAGAGAAAGACAGAGTTTAGAAGATCATAGATGGGGATGGTAAGAGATAACTGAAGTATCAGGGCCTTTTTAAAAAAAACTCCTCCCTCTAAAGTGAGTGAAATCTTTAACCCCAACTTCCCTCCAAGGGTCCACAGGACTGCAGGGCAGAAATAAATAGCAGGAGGCTGGAAAAATAATAGACAGCATCTGAATTCTTTGTTCCTGAGCCCTAGGCTCATTCAGAACCCAGTTCCCTAGATAGGAAAGGCAGTATTTGCCTCAGCTTTGTGCTTGGGCTGCAGGGACAGGACACTGAACCCATGACCTTGGAGATGAGGTAAACATGCATCCCCATCTTCTCTGTTTTTTCTGAATAAATATCTCTTGAGGCAGGGAAGGACCTGGTAATAATAACAACACTATTGATGATAGATAATACAGCAAGATCCATCTCATACCATCTTTTTCAGTAGAAACTGAGGAATTTATTGCACTCTCTCCCCCAAAGTGTGTTGGGCTCAGTTAGTGGTTGGTCTCATTCTTTGTGCTCAGTATCTCTAAGTCCTAGACTGGATAGTAGGCACTTAATATTTGTTGGTGGTTCAGAAACTCAGAGACTGAAGAGGCTTTAGAGATGTCTGAACTAATGCCCCCATTTTGCAGATTGGCAAACTGAAGAGCAGAGAAACTAAAACCTGTTCCAGGGTACACAAAAAGTTAGTGGCAGAGCCAGGGTGGATGAGAATCTCCTGCTCAACTCTCACTAAGACCATTCAGAGCATTACCTTCTTGATTTCCAAATTTTGTCATCCATCACTGTTTACTTTAAGTCATCTAATAGTAAATAGCCTGCTTAGAATTCCAACAGTGTTTCCCCTATTCTGGGGTTGAAGGAAATTTTAGCTCTAAGTGGCCTATATGGCAACATTCTTTTGGGGTTTCTATAAATAAATGTCCTTGGTCAAGTCCCAAGATAGATCTGCCTTATACTGAATTCTATTTACTAGTGGCCATATTAATACTAGGGATCTAGTGTGTTATGCTGGATTTGGAGGCAGGAGGATGTATGGTACATTCACTGACCCCAGTCAGTCAGGGTCTTGCCCTCAGTCTAGTTCAACTTTCCCTGGCTAAAATCCAGTGACAGAGATGACATTGCTAGACAGGAGAAAGGTCATATCCAGTAAGGGCCCTCCATATCCAAGTCCATAAATTCTACTCTTTGCCACTTGCCATTTGCCTTTCCTGTGGTGAAGGACACTGGAGATAGCTGTGACCTTGTGAGGTTAGGAAGGTCAGGAGAGCCAGATACCAGAGTCCTGGAGAGGGAACCTCTACCAGGTGGTGAACCTAGCCCAACAGTAGAAGAGATAAATATCTCCCCATCCTCCATAAAAGCTACATTCGGAAATCAACTTGGGGAGGATTTTATGTAGAAATTGTACTTAATTAGAGCCCATTCTCTCTAGTGACTGAGGTGGTATTGGGGAAAACTTCTCCCACTGCTGTTTTGAAGGGAAATGTTTACATTTCTAAACTCACTATACAAGTGAAGGGAATATATCTTTGTAAAAGTTTCACTTTATAAAAAATAAACTTTCTAAGAGTTGATTGCTGTTAATTGGAATTAGACCATTCACTATAGAGGGAATATATTAAAGTGGAGACTTTAGCATCTGAAGGCTTTAGAAAGAGACATCCCTCCTCTTAGGGAGAGCAGCTAGGTAGGATACCAATAGAGCACTGGACCTAAAGTCAGGAAGACATTCTGGTGTCAGATATTTACTAGCTGTGTGACTCTGGGCACATCATTTAACTGTTTGCCTCAGTTTCCTCATCTGCAAAATGAGCTAGAGAAGGAAATGGTGGACCATTCTAGCAGGAAAACCCCCCAAATGGGGTCAGACATGACTGAACAATAACTACTAAGGGATACTCCTAGAATTCTAGGCAGGTAGATGTAGTTGGTCTCAATCTGGGAGATTTGCCCAGAGTAATTGATATACTATCACTCTGATGCTCAGTGATGCTCTATAGAATAAGAAGAATGGAGATGTCTTTTCCTTGGGAATAGTGAATAGTGAGGAATAGGGGCTGGTTGTCAGGGCTTGTTAAGAAGCAACTCCCCTCCCTAATGTAAAGGGAGGGGCACTGAATTTCTTAAACATTGTCTTCCCCATTGTTTGTCATGTGGCCCGAAACTCAACTAGTAGTGTTTCATTCCTTTTCATCCCAATTCTGTCATTTATATTATGTGACTTTTGGGGAAATCATTGTCCTTCTCTGGACTTCAGTTCATATGTAAAAAGAAGAATTTGATTCTAGAACTGACCATCTATGCTTGAAGAACTTCCTTCCCATCCCCCATTTAAACATTCTATGTTCCAGGGCCCCTTCCAGTTCTAAAATCCTGTGTTCTGAAGCCCCTTCAGTTTGGACTTTCTAGGCTATCAAGTTCATTTCACCTCTGACATTGGGATGGTTCTTTGATATTATGAAGTATTTTCCATTCATTGGATGTTTTTGAACAATGTAGAGACTTATGAGACCAGAAAAACATTAAGATGTCCTTAGGGTGAATTAGCTGATGGCTGAAGATACAGTCTCTGTGGGAATGGAGCTTGGGATCCTGCTTGTGGGGAACATCCAGAATGAAATAAGAGTCACTAAAAGCCCATGAGAAGACACCAAAGACATTCTTTGATGGCTTCCCACCCTTGGCCTGCTCTCCTTGGCTACCTCTGTCTCTGACTACCGTATTACTCAATGCTAATATGTTATTCTTGTTTATAGAAGTCAGATGCAGTTATAGCAAAAACCAGTGTGTGCTAACTGAACTCACATATGGTTGACCTTGAAGCTGCCCTAAAGAAGCCTATGGAGATCCGGAAATCTGTATTAAGGGATTGAGACCGCAAACGGAGAAAATGAAAACAAGATGTCTTACTATTCCTGGGGAGCAGAACAAAAGACTAAATCCAGGATCCTAGAGTGTCAAAGTTGGAAGGGACTTAGGACCAAGAATGTTAGAGTTGGAAAAAACTCTCAAGCCCTAGAATGTTAGAATTTGAAGGGATCTCAGACACTAAAATGTCAGAACTGGAAGAAAGATTAGATAACAGAATGTGAGAGTTGAACGAGGCCTTAGAACAGAATAGTAGCATTGGAAGAGATCTTAGGTACCTAGAATGTTAGGGCTTCAGAGAACCTTAGAACATAGAATAGTAGCACTGGAAGAGATCTTAGGAACCTAGAATGTTAGGGTTTGAAAGGGCCTTAAGACAGAATGTTAGGATTTGAAGAAATCTTAGAACCTAGAATGTCAGAGCCGGCAGAGAAATTAGACTATAGAATGTGAGAACTGGAGGGGGCCTTAGAATATAGAATATTAGTGTTGGAAGAGACTTTAGTAACTAGACTGTTAGAGCTGAAAAAGACTTTATGTTAAGCTTAAAAGGACCTTAGGATGAAGAATTTTAGGACTTGAAGGGACCTTAGAATCTAGAATGCTAGTACATGAAAGGACCTCAGAACATAGAATTTTAGAACTGGATGATTAGCACCTAGAATGTTAAGGCTTGAAAGGACCTTAGAACATAGAATCTTAGGATTTGAAGGGATATTTAGAACCTAGAATGTAAGGACTTGAAAGGACCTTAAATCTAGAATGTTAGGACTTGGGGAGTTTAGAATTTAGAAAGTTAAGACTCAAAAAAATCTTAAAACTTAGAACCGAATAGACTTTTGAGCCTAGAACATTAAATTCTAAAATGTTAGGATTGAAGGAACATTAAAACCTAGGTTATTAGAGCTGGGAGAGAGATTAGAATATAGAAAGTAAAGGTTGAAAAGGGTCTTAGAACATAGAATGCTGGTGCTGGAAGAGAACTCAGGAACCTAGAAATGTCAGAGTTGGAAAATGTCAGAAAGGGAAGGAGTTTTAAAGGTTACACAGTCTAATGTCTCAATTTACAGATTTGGGAAGTGTGGCTCAGAGGAATTCAATGACCTGTCCAAGGCCACATGATGAATTAATAGCAGGGCTAGGCCTAGAGCTAGGCCTTTTTGGCTTCCCATTGAGGGCTCTTTCCCCTACAAAGGCAGAAGATTTATTTGTTTATAAAGGCAAGTGGTGAGTGTTGGATAGAACTGTAATGAGGCCATTGGGATCCTTACTGCAGCCATGCTTCTAAAAGGCACTCAACAATTTTTGTCACTGCTCCTGTTACCAATGTTCTGGCCTATAGCTGGGGAAAACAAGGATTTGGGTAAGGAGTATGGAACAAAAAGAACTCGAACCCCTAAGCCTCAGCTTCCTTCTTTGTAAAATGAGTTGAACTTGATGCCCTCTGAGATCCCTTTCATCTATAAATCTATGAAATTATAGTTAGTGCATTGGAATCATAATGTTTAGAAGGATCTTAAAGTTTATCTAATCTAGATGTTTGCAAAATGAGGTATAATTCAGGGATTCTGAGCACCCCAGGACTATTTAAGGGGGGGTCTGTAAAGTCAAAACTGTTTTCACAGTGATGTGTTTTAATTTTTAATTTGTAAATATAAACTCATAAACAAAAGCTCCTTGTGGAGGGGAAGAGGGACCTCAATGATTTTTAAGAGTGTAAAGAACTGTTGAGATCAAAAAGTTTGAGAACTCTCACCTTCTCCTCAACTCTCTGTCTCTGTCTAGTTCAACTCCCACCCCTTATTGTATTGAAAATAAAATTAAGGCCCTGAGAGGTGACTGTACAGTTCAGTTCTGTACTCATCAAACCATGCATTACAAAGATAAATCAGTCCCTGTCCCCAGGGAACTTAAATTCTACTGAAGGATACAATTTACATACATAAATAAACCAAAAAAATGTAATTTTGTGAGAAAGACACTAGCAGTTGGAGGTTTAGCAAAGACTTCTGTAGGAAGTAATGATGGAGCTTAGCTTTGAAGGAAATTCGGGTTTCTAAGGAAGTAAAGGAGAAAAGGAGAGTTCTAGAATGAAGGAGGGAAGGAAGGAAGGGAATAAGTATTTATAAAGCACCTACTGTGTTTTGGGCCCTGTGCTAACCTGCTTTTACAAATATTATTTCATTTGACCCTCACAGCAAACCTGAAAGGTAGGTCTTCTTATAATTCCCATTTTATAGGTGAGAAAACGGAGTCAAAAAGAGGTTCAGTGACAATTAGCTCCGAGTCACATAAGTAATAATTGTCTGAAGTGAATTTGAATTCAGG
>NC_133617.1:699462358-699474858 GCF_048593235.1 Sminthopsis crassicaudata
AAGCTTGTATGAAATCGTACTCCAAATTGTGTTTTTAAATGCATAAAATAAAATATATAGGCCTACAAAGCAAGTCAATTGTCTTGTTGAAATGCAGTTAAGGTGCAGCTAGGTGGCACAGTGGATAAAGCACCAGCCCTGAAGTAAGGGGGAGCTGAGTTCAAAATTGATCTCAGACACTGAACGTTTCCTAGCTGTGTGACCCTGGGCAAGTCACTTAACTCCAATTGCCTCAGCAAAAAAGAAAGAAAGAAAGAAATGCAGTTAAATATTTTTAAAATCATGTACCTCTGGTCTATGTGGTCTATTTTATTGATGAGTAAACTGATGCCTAACATGGAAAAATGACTATCCCAAAATCATATAAGAAATAAATGGCAAAACCTGGTGGTACCATAGTGCACAGAGGTCTGGGCCTGGGGCAGGAAAATTTATCTTCCTAAGTTTAAATCTGGCCTCAGACACTTAGTTGGAAAATCCTGAGCAAGTCATTTCACCCTATTTGCCTCCGTTTCCTCATCTGTAAAATGAACTGAAGATGGAATGGCAAGCCAGTGTCTTTGCCAAGAAAATCCCAAAAGGGGTCATGGAGAGTTGGACGGATCTGAATAACAAGAAAAAAATTTGAACTCAAGTCCTTTGGTCCCAAATATTGTGTTCTTTCCCCTCTACTTCTACAGGAATTCCCTTATGGGTAAAGAACATGAGTATTAATGAAATATGATAATAAAGAAGAAAGTCCAGACTTGGAGAACAGAAGATCTGAGTTCCAGTCCTGATCTTACTACATGAGCTTTAGAAATTCATTCAGAAGTAGCTAGGTGGCACAGTGAATGGAACACTGGCTCTGAAGTCAGGAGAACCTGAGTTCCAATCCAGCCTCAGATACTTTACACTTACTAGCTGTGTGACCCTGAGTAAGTCACTTAACCTCAATTACTTCATATTAAAAAGAAGAGAAAAAAAAAAGTCTTTCAGTACCTCAGTTGTTTCCCATGCAAAATGACTCATGATATCTTTAGTACGTTGTTCTGAGGACGTGGTTTACAAGCTATTTTTAAAAAGTGCATAAATGTTAGCTGTTCTAATTATCACTGCTGTATGGATGAGATTCTTGGCTCTCCTGGACAATGTAAGCGTTATCTAGGCTAAAAGCAGGAGCACATATTAAGTCCTGTCCAGATTCCTTCCAGCCCCAGGAGGGGATATTTGCAGCAATGAAATGACATCTGTATGGCAAAGAATAGCCCCAAGAAACTAAATACAGCCTCTGTCCCCAATGGAGACTCCTGATTTAGTAGGCTGTGGGTGGCTGGTTTTAGTGGGTGACTGGGCCTGATTTAATCATATGTAGGGCGACGGAGAGAAGGGGATGGGCAGGCTGCCACTCACAATAGCCCGATACTGCTCACTGGCCACAGCCCCACACACCCCTGAGGCACAGCTCAACAGCCTCCCTGACAAAGAGGATTTCCTGAAGGCTGATGGGAAACTCGACCCCAGCTTGGTCAGACCCATCACCCTGTCACTTTTAGGGAAGGAGTGGGTCTTTAACACCTCCAGCCTCCCATTTTTGCCTCCCTATATTTAAGGAGCAGGGGAGACACATAGAAAAGAGCCAGGCTTAGATCTGAATTCAAATCTTGGTAGATGAATTATCTGTGTGCCAATTCACTTAAGTTCTTGGATTAGGTAACCTATTATAAAATCCTTTCTAGATTTAGGCTTATAAAGGGCAGGGAACAAATATTTATCAAGAACCTACTCTGTGGCAGGCATGGTGCTTTACAATTATTATCTCATTTAATCCTCACAATATCCTTAGGAGGTAGATGCTATTATTATTTACAGATAAAGGTTCAGTGTCTTTTCTAGGATGACAAAGCTAGTAAATGTCTAAAACTGGATTTGAACTCAGGTTTTCCTGATTCCAGGTTCAGCACTCTATCTACTACAATACCTGATGATATCCAAGGCTTGCTAGTAGAGACTAACACTTACATATCAGAAATACTTTTTCTATAAACTAAAATATTCATTCAAACTGTTGTCAAAGATGACAAATATCAGAATATCAGAGGGAATTTTAGCAAAGAATTAATAAACAGACATTTAATGAACTTGCCAGTTGCTATAAAGTAAAGCCAAAATGAAACAGTCCCTATCCTCATGAAGCTTATGTCCAATTGGACCTCAGAACTAGGCCTCTAAAGCCCTCCTTAAAATTTCCTTCCAAAAATGGAATTTCTTCCCTCAGGCTTCAAGACTCCCTTTCCACTTTGTGCCCAGGGGTCTCATCCCCTTGATTTCTAGACTAGATTATAATTTAGAAAAGTCCCCCACTGCATCCTGGGCCATCACCAGTGATCCTGACTTTTGAATTGTCACTGCATTTCAATGCTCTGGAGAGAGTGAGGCTGATGACTTTGCAAAGTCCTTCCTTACTGGAGTCCAACTCACACGTAAGTCAAGACATTCCCCTCATAATATCATCGGTCCCCTTTGATAATGAAGGATGAACAACAGCAAGAAGCAGCCTGGTAGCTTTCTGAATGTGTGTGGTGGGCTGTATTCCAAAGAATTCCAGCTTCGAATTAGAAAATCCAAATTTAAGCTCTGACTCTGGACATTTAGGAGTACCTGATGATGGGCACAGATCTCTCGTCAATATATATAAAATCAATAACAAGGTCGTGGAATATCTTTGCAGAGGCAAATTCTGGTTCTTGCTTGATATAGTGGATGACCTTCTATGGTCCCCAAAGTTCATAGGATTCTACTCCTTGTGAGCTTGGAATTAAAGCTTTTTTTGGTGGTAGTTGTTATTGTTGTGCAGTCATTTAAGATTTTCTTGGCAAAGCTACAGGGGTGATTTGCCATTTCCCTTTCTAGATTATTTTACAGATGAAGAAACTGAGGCAAATAGGGGAAGTGACTTGTCCAGAGTCACATAGTAAGTGTTCGAGGCCAGCTTTGAACTCAGAATGAGTCCAGGATGAATCTTCCTGACTCCAGGCTTGGCAATGTCCAATGTGTCACCTAGGTGTCCTGGGGAATATGATAGCTGCCTTCTACTATTTGAGGGCTGCCATGTGGGAAAGGGATAAGATTTAGTTGGCTTGGCCACAGAAAGCCAAACTGGGAATGGCTGGTGGCAGGTGTGAGGGTCCCCAAAACCTTTCTACTAAGAAGAGCCTGGGCTGTCTTCACATTGCACAGATGGAACACTCCCTGAAGGTATTTAAACAAAGGCTGGATGGCCATTTGTTAGGAATGTGGTTCAGGAGATTCCTGCTCTGGGACACAGTAAGAGATAGCCTGAGGTCCTTCTTCACTCCAGCCTCTGTGATGCTCTTTTTTTTTTCACCCAGACTATGAGCTCCCCAATGGACAGAAGCACGCTTTCTCCTTCCTGTTGTTCTAGCCAGGCACAGGGGAGCAAGAGAAACCCTTATTAAACCTAAGCTCTTCTTATGGGTCAGAAAACAAGAATTTTCTCCAAACTTTGCAGTCTAGAAGATGACTTGGCTGTTAAACTTAAACGTAACTCATTTTCTCTCACTGTATCTTTTATTAAACAAGTATTTATAATTATAATAATGTAACAATGTTATATTTAATATACTTATATAATTTATATAATTACTTATCTGATTTGTACAATTACATTTAACACATAATTTGGTGCAATAACTTACTATTAGATAATTATTATGTAATAATATAACAGTGTTCATATAGTGCTTTAAGGTTTGCAAAGCACTTTACAGTAACTGATTTGATTCTCACAACTTTGGCACATAGATGCTAATTTTAACCTCATCTTACAGATGAGGAATGGAGGTAGAGAGAAGTTAAATGCCCTATCCACTATCACACAGCCCAGTAAGCATCTGAGGTAGTATTTGAACTCATATCTTTCTGTCTCTAAGTCATTCACTTTTGATCGCTGATGCTGTAATAGATATAAAGATGAGATAAACACTTAACGACTCATTCATCATGCATTTATTTAACACCTTTATTATATGCCGGGCACTGTGTTGGGCACCAAAGATCCCAAAACAATAAAAAGAAACAATTCAAGCTCTATACTCCCTTACATTCAAAGAGCTAAGAATGTAATTCATAATGTATACATATAACATTTTAAATTAATTCTTAACTTTTAGTTCCAACATATATATATATATATATAAATTATATACAAAATAAACATGAAAGCAGTCTATGGAATAAGGAAGTATAATAGAAACCAGGAGGATCAGGAAAGACCCCATGAAAGACTTGAGTTGAACCCTGAAGGCAGTTAGAGATTTTTTAAAATATTATTTTATTTTTCCAAATACATGCAAAGATAATTTTCAACTTTCATCTTTGAAAAACTTTGTATTCTAAAATTTTTCTCCTGTTTTATCCCTTTCCTCTTCTTCTAAACAGCAAGCAATCCAATGTAGATTAAATGTGCGCAATTCTTCTAAACATAGTTCCATTTTTGTCATGCTGAACAAGAAAAATCAGATCAAAAGGGGAGATTTAAAAAAAACACAAGAAAGAAAAAAGCAAACAAGCAAACAGCAAAAAAGGTGAAAATACCATGTTGTGATTCACGTTCAGTTCCCATATTTCTCTTTCTGAATGTAGAGGTCTCTCTCCATCACAAGTCTAGTGGAATTACCTTGAATCACCTCATTGTTGAAAAGAGCCAAGTCCATCACAGTTGATCTTCACATAATCTTCTTGTTGCTGTGTACAATGTTCTCTTTTTTCTACTCACTTCACTTAGCATCAGTTCATGTAAGCCTTTCCAGGCTTTTCTGAAACCAGTCTGCTCATCATTTCTTATAGAATAATAATATTCCATTACTTTATATACCATAACTTATTCAGCCATTCCCCAATTGATGGGCATCCATTTAATGTCTAGTTTCTTGCCATTACAAAAAGAACTGCTACAAACATTTTTTGTACATGTGAGTCCTTCTCCCTCTTTTATGATCTCTTTGGGATACAGACCCAGTAGAGACACTTTTATCATCTTAGCCAATCTGAGAGGTGTGAAGTGGTATCTCAGAGTTATTTTAATGTGCATTTCTTTAATCAATAATAGAGCATTTTTTCATATTACTAGAAATAATCTTAATTTCTTCACCTGAAATTATCTGTTCATATCTTTTGGCCATTTATCAATTAGAGAATGGCTTGAATACTCTTTGATCCAGCAGTGCTACTACTGGGCTTATATCCCAAAGAAATACTAAAGATGGGAAAGGGACCCACATGTGCAAAAATGTTTGTGGCAGCTCTTTTTGTTGTAGCTAGAAACTGGAAGAAGAATGGATGTCCATCAATTGGAGAATGGTTGGGTAAATTATGGTATATGAAGGTTATGGAATATTATTGTTCTGTAAGAAATAAACAGCAGGAGGAATACAGAGAGACTTGGAGAGACTTAAATCAACTGATGTTGAGTGAAATGAGCAGAACCAGGAGATTATTATATATATAGATATCTATATCTATATCTATATCTATATCTATATCTATATCTATATCTATATCTATATCTATATGTACACACACACACATACACACACACACATATATATATACATATACATATATATATACATATATATATACATATATATATATATATATATATATATATATATATATATATATATATATATATATATATAAATAAAACATGTATAAGACTGCCTGCCATCTGGGGGAAGGGGTAGAGGGAAGGAAGGGAAAAATTGGAACAGAAGTGAGTGCAAAGGATAATGTTGTAAAAAATTACCCATGAATTTTGTACTGTCAAAAAAAAAAAAAGTTATAGTTATAAAATAAAAAAAGAAAAAAAATTAGAGAATGGCTTGTGTTCTTATAAATTTAGTCAACTCTGCTTATTTTAGAAATGAGGCCTTTATCAGAAACACTGGTTGTAATAGTTTTCCCCCAAGCTTTCTGCTTTGATTTTTTTTATGCAAAATCTTTTAAATTTAATGTAGCTAGGGGCAGCTAGGTGGCGCAGTGGATAGAGCACTAGCCTTGAATTCAGGAGGACCCAAGTTCAAATCTGGTCTCAGACACTTAACACTTCCTAGCTGTGTGACCCTGGGCAAGTCACTTAACCCCAGCCTCAAAATAATAATAATAATAATAATAATAATAATAATAATAATAATAATAATAATAATAATGTAGCTAGATGGTGTAGAGCACCTGTCCTAGAGTCAGGAAGACCTGAGTTCAAAATCCAGCCTTACATATTTTAACACTAACACTTACTATGTGAGCCAGGCAAATCATATAATTCCAATCGCTTATCAAAAAAATTCTTCTCTTCTTTTAATGTGATTAAAATTATCCGTTTTGCATTTTCTCATTGTAAAAATTATTGCCCAGTCACTGAGCCAGGACGTATCAAAAACAGAACTTAAATCCAAGTATTTTTAACTGAGGTCAGCTTTCTGTGCTTCATGGCATACATATACAGACTAGATTCTTAATAAGTGGTTGGTTTATGAATTGACTCTAGAAGCACCTTCTTGGATTGTAAATGTTTTATTTTAGTTTTAGAATATTGAACAAAATAGGACTGAGCTGAACTGGACTTTTTGGGTAGCAATTAAATCCAATGTCTTATAATTAACCTCCCTTAACTAACTTAGCCATGGTCAGGACGAAGGTGAGTCCTGCATGAAAGGGCCTTGGGGCCTAAAATCAAGGGCTGGCTTTGGTTGTTGACCCTTTTTCTCTAGTGAATCAGGAAGGTTCCATCACTGTCCCTGTCACACCAGGCCACAGATGAGCTGGAACACTACTAGGCCCATGTCTAGAAAAGGAAAACAGAAAGGAAGTTAAGAATCCAGGCAACGGAAGAATTTAGAGCTGAAAAGGGATCTTTGGATGGTGGAGTCTACTAAGATCTGGCTTTTGTTCCCATGAGTCCTCAGACTGACCTTACTCATGCTGGCTCTAAGACATGAAATTCCACCCTCATTCTTCTGCGTTAGGCCATTATTCCTGGTTAAAATATAAAATGCCCTGCTCAAGGGTAAAACATTAAACTTTATCAGTCATTAACACCTCGTCATGAACAAGTCTACGAAATTCATTCTTTTTTGTATGAGAGGATCCATTCCAACTCAGTCCAACAAGCTTACTTTGTGCTATTTGTGGAGGACACAGAGGTAGGATGTTAAACCGTATCTCACCTCAGGGAACCTACATTCTACTGAGGAAGAAGGAAAAGATACAGCAAGTAAATAACCTCAGTCTTCTCAACTGTAAAATGAGACAATAAAAACACCTATTTCCCCAAGGTTGTTAGGAGGATCAAATGAGATCATATTTGTAAAGTGATTTGCAAACCTTATAACACTATATAAATTCTAATAATAATAATAAATTGAGCACTAGTCAGAGAGACCTACATGGGGGATATTGTTAGCGGAGAGGGTAGGTAACTAGAAATAATTAGAATAAATTTCACTATTATCTTTTAACCTTTCCATTCAATTTCCTCTTTACACCCTTTCTTCAAGTGATTCAGAGTATAGTTAGAAGAGCTTTAGATTGTGATTCAGAAAACCCAATTCAAATTCCATTTTGTCACAAATATATTATAACCTGCACTTCTTGTTCCACAGGCTTCCCTAATGTGAGAGCTAAAAACCACTTAATTCAACTTATAGGAATCCTTTCTATAATAATGGATTCCCTCACCTTCCCAAGGAAGTTCATCCCATGTTGGAACATCCCCAATTATTTGGATTTTTTTCTTCTCTTCCTTCCAGACTTCTTTTTTTCCCGATTATTTTAAACTTGTGTTGACAACTTTCACCTTCATGTCATCTTCATTTGTGAAGAGATTCCTCCTTCCTCTCCTAAGCATCTCTTTGAACAAAGAATAAAATAGAAAAAGAAATAAAAACCACTTAAAACCAAACTGGACATCAACTATCTGCCTCATATTCCAAAATCCCAACACCTTCCCACCATATTGGTCTGTTCACTATTCCTCACACACCTAGCTCCATTTCCCATCTCCATTGCCTTTAACATTCTCCTTTCTAATCTCCCTCTTAGAATTCCTGGCTTCCTTTTAGATTTAGACCCAGACTATTTCCTTCAGGAAATCTTGCTTGTACTTCCAGCTCACTCCTTGTCTTTTATGCACTGATATTGGTACATGTCTTCTCCACACGAAAACTCCTTGAGGAACAGAGACTGTGCTTTTTCTTTGAATCTCCAGAGTTTATCTATCATATAATAAATGCTTACTAGTTGGCTGATTAGTTGGTTGGGGTCAATCAGAACCTCTAGATGAGAACTACCATCAAATAATATTTGAAGAAACTGCTCATGGTTTTCTTTAGTTGTTTTCAGGCTAAATATTCCTAGTCGCTTCAGCTAATTTTCAAATGGTATTGTCTCCATTTCCCCTCATTATTGTGGTGCCCTTACTCTGGATAGGATCATTTGGTAAAATTCATGCAAAACTGCAGAGTCCATAATTGGGCAAAATACTCCAGGTTTACTTTTTAAAAAACCAGGACAGAAAACAGAATAACACTGACAACAATATCCAAATGTGGGGAGAGGAAAGCTAAAATATTATCATCCCCATGGCTCACGTGAGAAACTAAGGCTCAAAGTAGATAAATGATTTCCCTTGATCACACTGAGCAGTTTTAAGATCTGAACCTTGGTCTCCTGACTTCTAGTTCTGAGACCTTCCCATGAAAACACTGAATTTCAAACCCAATTTAATAAGTCTCTCTCATTTCAAGCAAAGTAAATAGTAATGATATTTTTAGTATTAAATTTTTAAGGTGGAGGGGGTGTGTGGTGCAGTTATTGACAAACTCTCAGGTTATAGCACTTAGTAATCTACTGTTTCCAAAAAACATTTTCAGGAGATAATTGGGCAAAGTGCAAGGCTGACTCCATCAGTCAAACAAAAGAAAATAAAACAGCTCTAATGGATCATTGGAGTTGGAGAGGAGCTTAGAACATAGATTATTAGAACCCAAAGGTATTGTGAAAGTACTTTAAAATATGAAATGTTAGTACCTTAAGATACTTTGAAAGTGCTTTAAAACATGAAATATTAGAACCTAAAGGTACTTTGAAAGTGTTCTAAAATATGAAATGTTAGAACTTGAAAGCCCTAGCAAATGATAGAAAAGTTCTATAGTCCTAGATTTCCTGACTCACAGTCAAAAACCTCTGCCCATTATGGCACCCTGACACAATGGTTGCAGAACTGTCAGAGTTTTTATGTTCACATGAACTCTAGGACTGCTTTGGATCTCCCAAAGCCAGGCTATGAATTTTTTCTGGGACAGTGCTAATTCTGTTCTACTGTCCTCAAACTCAAATGTGGCTTTTCTCACTAATGATGCAGCACACAATTCATCCAGTCCTGTCCATTCTGTAAGATATTTGTCAGAGACCTTCCATAAGTAGCCATGGAGGGGTCTTGTTTTGTCCTGAAATTTTGTGGATACAAATAAAGGGTTTGAATGAGTGTACATCCTCATATGCCATGTATTAGAACAAATCAAATCAGACAGCATCCCATAAGACAAAATGAGAGAACTCCTCGTAACTACTTTTATAATAAGATTTAATAAATAAATAAATTGCATAAATGATTTATTATAATAACATTTTCTATTGTGCTTTAAGGTTTCCCACAATAAACATGTAAAGTAAGTAGTGTTTTTAATGCCCATTTTATAGATGAAGGAATGAAGTGTCAAAGAAGTTACTTGTGTGTCTTGTCCATAGTCACACATTTAATAGTCACAATTTGAATCCAGTTCTCCTAACTTCAAGCAGAAGTCTCATTCCAAATACCACATTTGTCCCTGCATGTTATGAGAGGGAAGCTACAGTAAATAGAGATCCAGCCTTGAAGGCAGAAAAACCTGGTTTCAAAATCTACCTCTGACACACAAGGACTGCTTTTTTATTTGTATTTGAACCCTAATGTCTTGGCACCTAGTAAATGTTCAAATATGCTGTAATATATAATGGTGTGATTCTGGGAAAATTATTTAATTTCTACCTCAGTTTCTCCAACTGAAAAATGGGGATAATAATAGCCCTCAAGTTGTGAGGATCAAACTAGATACAGCATAGTTCTGGGCACACAATGGGCACTCAGTTGTTCCCTTCTCCTTCTCTTCCCTTTTTACAGGCCTGTGACTTTAGAAAAAGGCCTAAGTTTCTGCCTTTGTCCTCTATGGGACCAAACAGCCTAAGCCTCCACAGCTGTTTCCACTCGGACCTACCTTGTAATTTTTGACAAGTCTCGGATTTCCTGGACATATTACATAAGCTCCTTTGCCTCTCAGGGATCAGAATAGACAGCTGGGAAAATAGATGGTCAGTGGAGCCGATGGGCGCATGATATCACATATCCCTTTTGTAGGTACCATCGATGGTCTATTATCACCATACCCTGTAGATTGAGATCCTTCTCCCTCACGTGGCCTGTATAGTGATGCTAATGGATAGAACCTCAGAATTATGGTTGTGGTGTTTTTTTTTTAATTTAATTTAATTTTTTTTAGAATTATGGTTTAAAATGCATAAAATATACAGGATTGCAAAGGAAATCCATCATGTTGAAACACAGTTATCAAAATATTTTATTAAAAATTTATTGACCTCTAGTTAAGAATCCCTGCTGTAGAGTTAGATTTTAAATATTTTGAAGCTATATTTCTGATCCTTGTCATTTGGAAATGAATTGATTTAAAAGAGTTTCCTTTTGCAAAGTATTTCACACACATAATTTCATTGGATTTTTTTTTTTATTCTAATGCTCACAGTATAAAGAGAGGAGTAAGTACAGTATACAGTGGAAAGAGCAAGGGGGGTCCAAGGCTGGCAATGAGCTAACAGCAGAGGTCTCCACTACCCATCTAAATAAAGTAATAGAGAAACCTGATCACTCATAGCTGCTGAGTCAAAAGATAAGACGTGATATCAATAAATATTTCCAAACTCTGGTGAGCTCAGTTACTTTTCTTATCACAAGAAATTGTTTGAAATGATAGAAATGATGTCATTTTGTGCTTTTATTTTAGTTTCCAAAATGAGTGCAAAGGGTAAAGAAAAAAAACAAAAACAAAAAAAAAAAACTGCTGTCAGACCACAGGTCCTGATTTGGGCCATAGAAAATATGACCACCACAGCCACTCGAGAGAAAGGGGAGACAGGAGCTTGGCTGATGGTTCCAGGGAGAGGTCCAGGACTAAACCTAGCGGTGGGAGAGAGAGAGATCTGAATCCAAACATCTAAAGAAAGGCTTGGTGTTCTTGGGGCTTGGTTATGAAATGGTTCTACGCACTTGCTAAGAAAAAAAAATACTAAACAAAACAACAAACTCTGAACTCGGCTCCGTCCAGCATTTCCCGAGCCCAGTACTCAATCCAAGTCTGGGCGCCTGGCCAGCTCCATGACCGTATTTTTTCCTACATGTCTAAGGTGTTAGGAAAGTAACACAGTTGTTGGAGTTGTGTGTGTGTGTGTGTGTGTGTGTGTGTGTGTGTGTGTGTGTGTGTACTTAAAGCCGTGGTTAAAAAAGGAAGGGTGTTTTCAACTCAGCCAGAAGTACATTCTGTAATTCCCGACCAAAATACCAGCTGACGTAAAAGAAGCTCCCTGGACAGAAAAATATTTAGCTTGGAGACTGATTCCAAAGTGCATGTGTTTTCTCTAGTGCCTTCAGCCTGAGCAGGAGAATGTGGCTCTGTCCTTTGGGAATATCAGCTGGGGCTCCTGGCTCCTGATAACCTGCCCTGATGCCATTGGAGACAGGAACATCTGTTCATGGCAAACATCTGTTCACAGGGAACATCTGTATACCATGACCCTCTGTGCCCAGTGGATATCTGTACACAAGACACAGTTGTACCCTGAATGAGAAAGAGTTATCTGATACCAGCTCCGGGGAGAAGAGCTTCATAAAGGCTTGGTGGAAGGATGAAAACATGAACTTGAAATGATAGAATAGATACAAAGCAATTTAAGGTTTTCAAAGTTTGCTTTCTGTGTTATCTCGTTTGTTTCTCCCAACAGTCTTGGGAAATAAATGTTATTTTATCTTTTTTATGGACCATGTCTTAAACTCAAATCACTCTGGCTCTCACTGATCAGCTTGGTTATTGTTTAGATTCTGATGGTGCAGAGTGAGAGTAAATAGCAATTGTTTCTGTTTTGGTCAAAAACCCAGAGGGTCTTTCCCTTCCAGATTTATTTTATTTTATTCTATTTTTGACTCATCTTTTACCCAGCCTTAAGCATGGAACGGGCACTGTCTCAGTCAAACTGAGACCAGTTAAGATCTTAGCTTCAAAAGGCCAAGGTCTCCCACTGCATGCAGGAACATCTTCAATCAGTCTGATCTATATCTGGTCACTGAACCCAGTTGCTCTGAAAGAGAGAATGAGGCTGTTGACTTTGCACAG
>NC_133617.1:699479858-699537358 GCF_048593235.1 Sminthopsis crassicaudata
TCAGTAAAAATCAACATATGATATGACAGGCAAAAGGCCTTGCATTAAGAGGAAGAATGCCCTAAATCAGAGAGAAGATAGTTTCAAGCTCTTCTGTCACATCAGATCACATCTGGAGTACTGTTTTCAGTATTGAGAAACTTATTTTAGATAGAGAACTTAGAAAGTGGCCATAGGGGAATATTGTAGGAGGCCTTGTGATCAGGTTCTCTGTGGTTAAAAGAACTAGGTATCCTTAGCTTGGAGATTTATGGGTGCATAAATGATTTTTTTCTACTTGGTCCCAGTGACCAGAACAAGAAGTAATAGTTACTGTGTTACTCCGGACAAGTCACTTAACTTATTTGCCTCAATTTTCTTATTTGTAAAATGGAGATAATAATAGCACATACCTCTCCTTTCAGGGTTTTTATGAAGATAAAATGAGATAACATTTATAAGAAATTTGAAAATCTTAAAGAATTCTATAAAAGCTATCATCTATCTATCATCGTCATTACTATTATTCTTATTATTAATTGTGGAGAAGGAAAATTAGGCCTTATGTGTAAAAGAACCTTCCTATCAATTGATTGTTCAGTCATGTCCAACTCTTTATGATCCTAGTTGTCTTGGCAAAGATACTGAAGTGGTTTGCCATTTCTTTCTACAGATCATTTAAAAGATGATGAGACTAAGGCAAATAGGGTTGTGATCTGCCCAGGGTCACACAGCTAATAAATTCTCTGAGGTCAGATTTGAACTTGGGAAGAGGAATCTTTCTGATTCTAGGCTCTGCATTCAATCCATTGAGAAAATCCCCTACTTGTCTCTAACAATTAGGATTGTCTGAAAGTGGAATGAGCTTCCTTGGGAGGAAGATCCCCTTCAGTGGAGGTCTTCTAGCAAACATGTATTGACTATTTTTCAGGTCCATTTTAAAAGTTATATTTCTTTGATCTATATTGGACAGAAGGTATCTTAGAATCCTCTGAACTTTGATCCTGTGAAGTTAGTGGAAATTATTCCTTTGTTTAGCTCTAAATATATCAGGTACTCCATAAATACTAGTGGCCTCTGAAAACAGGGTAATATACTGGCAAGAGTATTGATTTAGTAGCTCAAAACCTGGGTTCAAATCTCAGCTTTGCCATTTGGTAACTATGATCCTGGACAGTTATCAAGTATTTATTGAGTGCCTACTGTGTGCCAGGTGCTGGAAATACAATCACAAAAATTTAAATCATTGTGTTTGTAAGAATATTACATTTTAATATAGGAGTCTGGAAGTACATATGTAAAATATACACAACATAAATCTTAAAGTGAATAAATACAAAGTTCTCTCTAAGTAGCCTGGGAGGGAGAATGAGGAAAGGATTAATGCAGAAGAAAGCACTTGGGCTTAGAGGAAGAGAAGAATGCTCTGGGATGGAAGAATGGAGTAAGACTCATTTTAGGCAGTTGTAAAATGAGAGGGTGGAGACCATGATCTCTAAGGGCCCTTCCTGCTGTAATTGAAAGGTCTCCTGATTTTAAATCTTAATCTTTTTCATACTTAAACTCAATGATTCTAAAGTAATAGGGAGTTCCTGAAGATCCCAGGCAGAGGAAGGATTTGAGAAACATAACTCCATGACTATCATGGCGCCCTGAGATTCTGCTACTTCCCTTCTTTAAGAAAGAGATAAAGACCACCCTTAGGTTGAGGCGGTAAGATCATTCCACACTGGTGGGTCCCAGTTAAGAGCCTGCAGTGCTCCCGCCTTCTCCAGCTCAGCCCTGGGCACACAAAGCCCATCCTCCCCCCTCCTCCAGAGGGCCGCTATCTGATTCTCAACAAAAATGTTTGTGCAACGGCAGATTAGCTCCCTGGCAAGTGCCATTCATGGGCCTTCCTCGAACAAAGCCGGGCTCTGGCTTTCACCCCACACAGGCGGCTGAAAGGCTGGATTGTTCTAGCTCAGCTGCTTTTGTGTTTGGTTACTTCCCATAACTGGGGGCTTTGCTGAATTTTGACTGGAATGAGGGGGTGGTTGCAGGGGACCAGGAGGATTAGGAGGAAGAAGAAGGAAGATTCTTTCAGAAATGTGTGGTTTTGGGGGACTTCTAGGGACCTTAAAGATCAAATCATGGAAACACCGCATTTTATAGATAAGGAAAATGAAGCTTGGAGGAAGTGAAATAAATGAACCCAAGTTATTAAAACAGGAAGTTGTTAAAACAGCTTAAGCTCAGGTATACTGAACACCAATCTCACACTGGCCCTAGTACCCCACCTGTCTTTTTAATCAAATTAAACCTTTTGGATATCATTTATTTTTATATTATCTATATTTTCTACTATATTATTTTCCTGATTCCTCCAAGAGAGCTATCTTTGGAAGAACATTTCTACCAAACAAAACCTATCCCCCCAAAATCTGACATTTTGGGCAGTACCACACACCTGGGAGCCTCCAATTCTGCAAAAAACAAAGGTGTGTGGAAAGCTATCTTCTTATAGCTTTTCTTTGGACCCAGAGTTGGCCAGAACATTTTTCAACAATTGTTATTATTTCCATCTATAGTGTGGTAATCATTATGCATATTGTTTTAAGGTTCTGCTTGCTTCATTTTTCAGTAATTCACATAAATCCTTACATGCTTCTCTGTAGTCTTCACAGTCACCATTTCTCACAGATCAGTAATATTCCATTCCACAATTTGTTTAGCCAGGTGAGCAAATATGGTTCTTTGTTACAACAAAAGGTCGTGTGATGAATTTTCTCCCTGAGATATATGTCTAGCAAAGAAAAATCCGGATCAAAGAGTCTAGATATTTTATTCTGCTTTTTTTTTAGGGGGGAGGTGGGGCGTGCATATAACTCTGGGTTGTTTCCCAGAAGGAACATATGGATTCCCAGATCCACCAACAGTATATTAGTGTGCTGATTATACCATGATGCTTCCAACATTAATTATGCTCATCTTCTGTCCTTTCTGACAATTTACTGGGCTGTTTTGATTTGCATTTCTTATATTACTAATGATTTTAAATGTTCTTTAATGTGGTTATTAGTAATTTAATCTTCTTTTGAGAAATGTTTGTTCATATCCTTTGACCTTTTGGCTATTAAGGATCGACTTTTGGCTGTGTGTATTTTTTTGTCTATAAGTCTGTGACATCAGACACTTATCAGAGAGACATTTTATAGAAAGATTTTTTCCCATTCAAATGATTGCTTCCCATTTCATTTTATATGTATTAATTTTGTTCATAAAAAATCTTCTCAATTCCAAATCAAAATTTTTAAAAATTATCTTTTGTAATTAACTCTATTTCCTATTTTGTTGAGAAGGTAGCAGGCCTAGGTGGAAATATTTGTACTACCAGCTCTACTGCAGTATTTGTTGTTCTTCCTTCTCAAATAGGACCCTGATATCAGGGAGGAGATGCCATGACATACAAGGGAGTTGGACTTAAGTGAGGGAGGGCTGATTTTAAGGGAAGTACTGAAAAATCTTCTGGATTCCACACTAAAGAAGAAATATTTTCCTTTTCTTGATAGAAAGTATAAGGGCCAGTACCGAATGCATCCTTTATCATCAGACATGACTGATATTGGTTTGCTCCCTTAATTGTTTTAATTTTCTTTACAGGGGATTGTTGAGGGTGGGGAATGCATTTTGCTCATTTCAAGCTCTCTCCCAGTTCTGAGCCTTCAGCAAATTCTGGGGAAAGTTTTGATGACTAGAATCAAAGAGAGCTCCCATCCTCAATGAGGTTAGACAGAAGCTGGGTGAGGAGGCCAGACTCAGTCCAGGATAAGACCCATTATTCAGGGACAATTCCAGGTTGAAGCAACAGGTGAAGCTAAGTGTTCCAGGCTATTTGGGCTGGGGAGGTCAGAGGACAAACAGATCACCATGGGGACAAATGGTCCAGGGAAGGCTTTGTGGAGGCGACCTTGTGCTAACTGCAGCAAATAAAACAGAAGCAAGCAGGAAAGTCTTTCTCCCTGAACTCAAAGAGAGCAAGAATTTACAATCTAAAGAGAGAAAGACAATAGTGGGGGAAGACAATCTTAGAGGATAAATGGAAGAGCAGAGGAGATATCAAGGTTTGGAAAGGATCTGGGAATAATGGAAAGACTTGGTTATGGGTGGGAGAAGGAGAAAACCCACAGGTTAAGATTATGGGAAATGGTAGGTGGTGGTGGTGGTGGATAGGGCTGTATTGGAGCCAGCTCTAACCAGCTCCCGAGAAGACTGTTAAGTTTACACTTCAAAAATTCATTAAAGGGGACATATTAAGCTTGATTTATTATTTTGTTGATTGTCCAGGCTTGAGCCTGCAATGGAAAAAATGTTAATAATACAGAATAAATTTAAAGGTGTGCTGGGCATAAATTTCCTGTTCGGAAAGACTGTAGTTAAACATTTGCCAGCATACCCACGGGAGGAGAATGGGGATGCTGATCAGACTATAGGCAGCATTTAATAACAAAGTATTTCAAGAGTTAAAAAGAGGCAATTATTTTGAATGCACATAAAAGACAAGGATACTTGAGAATGAGAAAGGTGTCTCCATGATCACAGGATTTAGAATTTGGTGTGTTATAGCAGAGGAACGTCCGAGAGAGGGTGACTTACCACCAAAGTCGCACAGGGAGAAAGGAATAGATTGATACTTTGAACAACTCAGCTCTTCTGATTCCCAACCCAGCATGCATTTGTATGAGATTATGGGCAGGTCAGAGCAGGAGGAACCTTAGAACAATGACTATTGGACTTAGAGGGCACCTCAGAACACAGGATGTTAGAGTGAGACTGTATCTTAATTAAATGTGCAGAATTTTAGAGGTGGGAGGGGACTAGAGCATGAATGTTAGAGCTGGGAGGGGCTTTAAAATATAATGCCATCTCTGGGAAGGGGACTGAATAGTAGACTGAATGGAAAGACACTGGAAAGTAGAGTGGAAAAGCACCTTATTTTGGAAATTGTTTGTCTGGCACCCCAAACAACATAAATAGCATTCTGGGAGAACATTGATGCTGGCACTTTTTCTCCATTTAAAGTATTAAATATAAAATCACATATGCATAAAAATATTACATACGGCATTTTTTTCATCTGAAAAACAAGGTTTCTATTCCTCTTTTTTGCTTGAATATTTCTCCACCTCTGAACTTTATTTTAGGGGGATTCCATATCCCCCAGGACTCCCCAGACTAGCCTTGTAGGTGAATGGGGGCAGGGAAATTTATCAACATATTTCAAGTCTCAGTGGGTTCTAGGGACAAAGGAACTTAGCAAATACTGATCTAGTCTACGTCTCTATTTTTCACCCCCACTATATAGAGGAGCCAGGCCCAGGCTGTCCTTTGAACAATTTAAATTGTTTATACTCAATGTTAATTTCTTTAGCAGGTGACATTTAACTCAATCCAGCTGGCTTCTGGCTATATAAAGACATGATCCAGGGCAGTGAGACTTTTTCTCTTTCCATTACTTTTCTTTCTAAAAATCAATGGCCCAAGTGGAGAGCAAATTGAAATGCTGCTGAATAACCAAGTATGGGGAATTTTGGTGGAATTATAGCTACGGGTAGTAGGTAGATGAACTGACAATTGGAGGACATCTTTTGCTTTTTGGCTCATCTTAGAGCCATAACTAGGAAGTGGTAGCACTGAAATTCCTTCCAACTGTAACATAGCATGAATAGAATTAAAATGAGGATTGGGGGAGGAGCTCATTTGGGACTTTGATTAAACTCTTGAGACTCAGCTGTGTGAAGCCTTTTTTTGATCTTCTTACTGGTCTTTCTCTTTGAACTTCCCAATAATCAAAAGCTATCCCTTCAAGGTAATGAAGTGAATTATTAGGTAGTAAGCCATCCCTTCCCAGGGAGTATTCAAACCAAGGGGAAGACAGTCACTTGTTGAGAATGTTGCTCCTGTATGGAGTATTATTGTGGTTCAGTTGTTATCTGATTCTTTGTGACCCAATTTTGGATTTTCTTGGCAAAGATATGGGAGTGGCTTATTGTTTCCTTTTCCAGATCATTTTACAGATGAAGAAACTGAGGCAAACAGAGTAAACAGACTTGTCCAGGGTCATATAGCTAATAAATGTCTGAAGCTGGATTTGAACTCATGAAGATGAATCTCTTTGACTCCCAGTCCATTACTCTATATACTATAGTGCTACCTGAAGCCCAATATATAGTTAGATCATAGACATCTAATTAGTTCCCATGGCCCTAGGTGAGGAATGATCACTCCCTACCACCAACCCAGTGGCTAGATTCATAGACTGCTACTGGTCATCTAATCCAGTCATTTCACTTTATGGATACTGAAATAGACCCAGAAGAAGAAAAAAAGGGGGGGGATAGGAATGAGGACTTGGCCAATATCTCACATCTCTCTTAGGATAATTTCCTGCAATTCAAATAGCAGACTCTGACCCTATATTATCAGATTGAATGGGGATGTCACTGATCGCTCCTGTTTGTAATTAATGTTCTGCCTCTTTAGTATTAGACATGATGCATTCTCTACCCAAATCCTTTCCCACTAAAAGATTTTAAAAAACCCCAACAAATCTGGGCAAATCTGTCCAAATATGTCTCCCATTTCAAGAAGTTAGTGGTTTTTAATTCACTTAATTCACACTGACTCAAAATCCCTCAGCTAAGGTGCTTTAATTTCCATGTCATTACCCCTGTGGTAGATTTCCCCTTTTGCTTTATCTTAGCTAAATTAAGGAGAATGTCAGTGGTAGGCAGACTGCTAGAACTGAATGTTCTGACGATGTCACTCTGATGTAGGAGCCAAAAAAAGAATGGGCTATTAGGCTACATGAAGAGGGCCAAAGCTTCTAGGAATCAGGAAGCGATAGTCCCACTGTACTCTGCCCTCATAAGACCTCATCTGCAGTATTGTGTTTTGTTTTGGACACTATGATTTATGAAGGACAAGCTGGAGCATGTCCAAAGGAGGTCAGCCAGAATGGCGAAGGGTCTGGAGTCCATAGAAAGATCAATTGAAAGAACTTGTGATGTTTATGATGGAAAGACAAAGATGGGGCGGGGGGGATAGGAGGCATTTGATATCTTCAAGTATTTGAAGGGCTGTCATGGGAAGGAGGATGCTATTTTGTCTGTTTGGTATGAAGAGGAAGAAGTAGGAGAGGTGAAGAAAAGCTAAGAACAGGTTTGATATGAGGAAAATCTTCCTAACAATCATATCTGTTCCAAGATAGAAGGGAACTTGGGGAAAAATTACTTTCCACTTGGAGATTTTCAAGCAGAAGCTGGATGAATGCTGGTTGGGCATATTATACTGGAGATTCCTTTCATGTATAGGTTGGCCAAATGACTGCTAAGGTCCTTTCTTATCACCAAGTTCTCTGATTCTATAAAAGAAGTCTTAGAAAATGGAATATTGGAGCTGATATGGAACTTAGAACATATTATGAAAACTGGAAAAGAAATTAGGAACTGAAATGTAAGAATTTGGAAAGGGCAACAAAGAATGTTGTAGCCAAAAGCAACCTTATATTTATGATTGATTCATTGATTGATTATTTTATTTGTTTGTTTTTGGAATAGACCCATGACTTCATAGCTGAGATTTCCTCTATAAATGCAGATCTTCACCTTCTCTGTAGCTTACAGACTTAGAAAATTACTTGGGGGATTAAGAAGCTTGCTGAAGGTCACAAAGTCAGTATTTGGCATAATTTGAATTTGAACTTGAGCCCTCCTAATACCAAGGCTAGCCCCCTATTGACCGTTTCTTTTGAGGCGATCTAAGCAGAGCAGGTAAGAAATGTTAGAGTTGGAAGAGACCCAGTGCAATCTCAGCAACATAAAGTCAGTCCCTCCTGTCATTCAAATGGAAGAAGCTTATCCTTGTTACTAAGTCTTAGAAAAGGGAAGGGACATGTTTGTGGTCACCCAGAGAATTATTGGGGAGCCCAGGTCTTCTGGCTTCAAAACCAGGAGTCAAGATCATGGTGCACAGTCTTCCTCTGTGGGGCAATCCCAAGAAAATGAACATCCGTTTTTGCAAAGTTATCCTTTCCAAACTCAAGTTGAGTTCTTAGTTCCTGAAGAAAGGTATGAAATATGTCTCTCCTCTACAAGCAATCAGAGTCATGCTACTTTCTAATGGTGCCATTCCAAGTACCATGACAGTTTCTTAGGCAATGATTTTAAAGAGTGGTGGCTGAGAGCCATTCCTGGAACTATTCAGACATAACTGGTAGGCTGAAGTCATGGAAGAGAGATACAGATACAGTGGGATACAGAAAGACTGCTGAGTTTGGAGTCACAAGATCTGGGTTCAAATTTTGCCATTTACCAACTATCAGTTAGTCAACAAACATTTACTAAGTGTTCATTATGTTACAGGTGCTATGTGATTTTGCTCATTTGTGGTACTTCTCTAATCCTGTTCCTTTAATTACCAAATTGGATAATATTTCAGCCATCCCACAGTTTTTCTGAATTTAAACTTCTAAATTTCTGGACCATTTAATCAAGCATTTACTGATGGAGCATTGTATTTTTAATTAACTCTAATTATAAGAAAGTTTTTCTTAATATTGAGATAAAAAATACCAGCCTGTAACTTTTACTCCATTGGTCTTGCTTCGAGGTGAGATAGGGATGGGATCAATTCACAGAGTTCTTATAGAGGAGATTCCTTTATTTGGGAGATAAATGGACGAGATGCCCCTCCTTTATCCCTAAATTGCTATAATTCTATTTCATCTCAATACCCATTGAAGTTTAGGAATAGTTTTGGTGCAAAAAACCTTTGGTCAGAGCAGAGGTTAGAAAGCCACTTCTTGAGAATGCTCTGAGTGAGAAATCAAGCAAGATGGACAAGAAGTTCCCTTTTAGTTCTAAGGTTGCAATATTTCAGGAGGAGAAGAGGGAAGTTATCTACTCAAATCATCCTTCTTTTATTTTCTAGTGAGATAGGCTTGTCTAAGCGAAGTGGAAAACTATAACCAAGGAGAATCAAACAGGACTATATCCCAGAGCACCAACATGGAGTAGGGCAGGCTTCCTTATTGAAAAGTTTTTTCTTCACCTTAACCTAGGTCCCCATATCTCACTTCATGTTTCTCTCTCAAAGAACCATAGCAGCTCTCTCTAGGATCCACCTTAGCTCCCATCCCTAGAGGGATAAGTAATAGACTTCCCAAAGGACAGGGAGCCCTCTATTTCCCAGAAATTGCACCCCATTCAGAGTATACTCTGATCTGCCTCCAACATATACATCTGTATTTGCCTCTGGGGCAATTACAGGCTAGGCTGTAGGGAAGTCTGCCAAGTAAATGGTACATGGTCTGTAGTCTTAAGTGTTCTGCATGGTCTCATAGTAATATCTCTTCTGCCTTCGGTCTAAGACTGAAAATCTAAAAAGCCTAATTTTGGGGTACCTCATCCCCCCTACCCTACCTCTCCCACCCTCACCAGGCTTTTTGGGAAGTGGGAATTGTCAGAGGCTGGACCTATTTTTAGCTTGTAGCCCTTTATTGAGTGTGAGGTCATAACAGGCAGAGAACTGAGTTTTCCAAACTTTGGGGCCCAGCTGGGATCCGAATGTTCTCACTGTCATGCCAAAGGGTGACAAAACCCACCAGACTCCATGGCTGCCACCAAGTGGGTGTCATTACCGACAAGCAGCTTTCCTTCTCTGTGGATTGTACCGCTCAGAGCTCGTTGCAACTCCAATAAAAAAGAGGAAACAGAAAATTGCAGAGGGTGTCGACCTGGCCCTGCCATGACTAGTTATTCTTCTATGGCAAGGAAGAATTGGGTCACGGGGCTGGCAAGGGACTCTTTTTGCAAAACAAGAATCATTGGTCTTAAAGCTGGAGGGGATGACAGGCTCTTTTGAGCCTGTTTCCTGACTACTGAGGCAGTTAAGTGAATTATCTCCATTTTACAGATGAAGAAACTGAGGCACAAATGACTCCCCTAAAGGCAAGTTTTGAATTTGTGTCCAACCTAGACTTGAGTCCAAATCCAGTGTTTTTTCTACTATAGCATGCTGGTTTTCAAGGAGAGGAAAAGGAATTGACAACAGGAAGGATAAGTAGCAGGGTACCCATGACCCTTAACTGCCCTCTCTTTCTTGTATAGACCTGAGCTTTTCTTAAATGTCTCCCATGGGGAATACTCAAACAGTAGGCCTACAATTCCACTAGTTGCCACTGAGTGAACAGTCATACTTTGAGCATGTTAGGCTCTCCCCCCCGCATGAGTAAATATATCAGAGTAAAAAAGTACCCTGCCTTACCCCACCAAGGAAAAAAACACCCTTTAATTATATAATGCATAGCACTGATTGCATGAAAATTCACATCTGGGCTTTCCTTTTGCAATCATATTGCAATGCTGCTTTTCTGTCCTCTGTTCCTCTTATTATTTCTGCTCTTTATTTACTGCTAAGAGCCATCCAGATCCTTCTCTTTGCTGTTCTTTCATCTCTTACCTCCACACCTTTGCCGGTGCTGTACCTCATTCCTGGAATGTTTTTCATTTTCTCATCTCTTTCTGGGAAAGCCTTTAAACTTTAGCTCTAGTGCCTGTGAGCTATGAATGTTCCCCAACAGACATTAATTTGCATGTATTTTATATTTGATTACCTCTTCAAATGCTGGTTGATGTTTTCTAGTTCAAAATAAAAAAGAATTTTTTAAAAATTAAGTCATATTAAGTTAATCAGTTTCATGCCATCTCCTCTTCCTATTTTTAGTCCCTCAAATTGGGTATTGATTTTGATCTTTGCACTAACAAGTCGATGGCCCGACTATAATCATTCCAGTCTGGAGATGATCCTCACACTGATATTGAATCATTTCCCATCTGTAAGAATAGAATCAGTTTTCTCTTTGTGGGGTAATTTGCTCTTAGCCATAACCCACACTTTTTGGCTTTCTTCTTGAAGTCTTGCTGAGTTCTTCATAGCACTTCTCTACCTCTTAATCCTCTGCAACAAAGTCATTCAATAATAATTATCTTCATGATAATCTGTTAAAAAATGCTTACCATAAATACTACACTATGGAATGATTGCCTCATGAAGTGATCTCCTTGTGGCCTTTAGATATATGATAAAATCCATTCTACCAATCAATCAATCAACTAGTTTTTATTAAGAGTAGTGAAACAGATTCTGCCCTTAAGCCTACATTCTAATTGAAATCATTTCTAGTCATATGAAAAGGTCCTCTAAATCATTAGTAATCAGAGAAATGCAAATTAAGACAATTACACACCTCCCATATTGGCTAAGATGACAGGAAAAGATAATGATAAATGTTGGAGGGGTTGTGGGAAAACTGGGACACTGATACATTGTTGGTGGAGTTATGAACTTATTCAACCATTCTGGAGAGCAATTTAGAACTCTGCCCAAAGGGCTATCAAACTGTGTGTACCCTTTGATCCCGCAGTGTTTCTACTGGGCTTGTATCCCAAAGAGATCTTAAAGAAAGGAAAGGGACCCACAATTGCAAAAATGTTTGTGGCAACCCTTTTTGTAGTGGCAAGGAATTGGAAACTGAGTGGATGCCCATCAGTTAGAGAATGTCTGAATAAGTTATGGTATATTAATGTTATGGGATATTATTGTTCTACAAGAAACGACCAGGAAGATGATTTTAGAGAGGACTGGAAAGACTTACATGAACTGATGCTGAGTAAAATGAACAGAACCAGGAGATCACTGTACATGGTAACAAAAAGACTATACAATGATCAAATCTGATGGATGTGGCTCTTTTCAGCAACAAGATGATTCAGGCTAGTTCCAATGTGATGTCTTGTGATGGAAAGAGATATCTGCACCCAGAGAGAGAACTATGGGGATTGAGTGAGGATCCTAACATAGCATTTTCACTCTTTTTGTTGTTATTTGCTTGCATTTTTTCTTTCTCATTTTTTTTCCCTTTTTGACCTGATTTTTCTTGTGTAGTATGACAATTGTGGAAATATGTGTAGAAAAATTGCACATACTTAACATATATTGGTTTACTTGCTATCTCAGGAAGAGATGGAGGAAAGGAGGGAAACACTTTGAAATATAAGATTTTGGAAGGGTGAATGTTGAAAATTGTCTAAGCATATTTTTGAAAATAAAAAAGCTTTGATAATAAAAAAGAATAATAAAAAAGAACCTTACATACTAAAGAAAGAGACCATAAATACAGAGATGAATGTACACACATAGATATAGTATATATATATATATATATATATATATATATATACACATATATATAAGATATAATCACACTATATTTTATATTATATACATAAACTCCTAAATTATGTTCATTCTGTGTATTTGTATATATATATATATATATATATATATACACATATATATAAGATATAATCACACTATATTTTATATTATATACATAAACTCCTAAATTATGTTCATTCTGTGTATTTGTATATATATATATATATATATATATATATATATACACACATATATATGTATATATATATACATATATATATATACACATACTTACATAATGAGCATACAGAACATATACAGAATGAACATAATTTAGAGTCTTATGGGGGGGGTGTCCTTGGAAGGACCAGGAAAGGTTTCATGAAAAAAGTTTCACTTTTCATGAAAAAGGTTTCACTCGAACTGAATGTGGAAGGAAATCAGGGATTCTAAGAGAGAAGGTTAAGGAAGGGGAATGGCTGATAGAAAAAAACAGAGATGAAAAATGGACCATCATACAAAATAGTGATAGGCCAATAGTGATAGGAGCAGAATATATGGTAAGAAGAGTAATTTGTAAGGAGACTGAAAAGATAGGACCAAAGGACTAGGTAGTGAATTATTATAAATCTTAAATAGGAGAGCTTACATTTGCTTTAAGAAGCAACCTAAAGCCCCCGGAACCATCTGTGTTTTAGGGAAATGACATCTCTATGGGGGACAAATTGGAGAGGAGAGAGACTTGAAGAAGAGAGAGTATTAAAATACTCCAGGGGAAAAAAAACCTGATAAGAACCCAAACTAAGGAGGTGCCTTTGTGAACAAAGAGGGAAGAATATGTAATGAAGATGTTGTGGAGAGAGAAACCATAAAATTTGACTAGTAGAAGACCTCTACAAAATATACTGGTGAATGAATGAATAAATACTGTTGGCTGGAGGAGCCATTCTGACTTTTGCTCTTTTGGGCATATTCATAATGATTCCCCTGAAATTTATGGGGCCAAAATTTTTTAGCTTCTGGAGAAGGGTATCTTAATATTTATTTTTATATAATGGAAACTTCTGATAATCTAGTGAAGACAATTGACTCCATCTCAGAACAATGTTTTTAAATAATTGAAGAAAATGTTAACTTTGAGTTAGGAGTAAATAAAATACAATTTTAATTTTACTATCCAAATTCATAGACCTTCTGAAATCTGTCTGTTGACTTTTGGGGTCCATGGATTCTAGGTGCAAAATGCTTATCTTCAGGCAAAGCCCTTTGGCTCTGGCTCAGAATATATGCTGACCAGTGGACAAGAACCTCATGTTCACAGTGTCAACAATTAAAGTTAATATTTAGAGATGGACTTAAAGCTATGTGAGTCATAGCACCTTTTGTACCTTATTCCATCATTCTTCCATCATCACCATCGATTAAACAAAAAGAACTGCACAGGTAAAACTAAAATTCATTTTTGTAGTTTCCTTTGTCATGGTCAACGATATTACAAAGTAGCCACACTAAAGGTGCTGAATCTCTCTGGTCCTCAAAAGGGGATACAATGAATAGAGCACTAGGCTTGGAGTCAAGAAGATTCATTCCTGAGTTCAAATCTGGCCTCAAACACTTACTAACTGTGTGATCCTGGACAAGACACTTAACCCTGTATGCTTCTGATGTTAAATAAGTTGAAGAAATAAATGGTAAAAACCACTTCGATATCTTTACCAAGAAAACCCCAAATGATTAAACAACCCTTGATTTTTTTTTTACCATCTTATTCAATGCCTTTTCAAGATATTAGAAACTGCCTTGTATTAGTTGTGTCTTCTAGGTTATTGATCCTAGCAGGACTTGCTCAAGGCAAAATCATGAATTTGGTCTCCAGTTATCTCAAGAAAGGATCTAATAAATATTTAGGCAGAAATGACTGATGCAGTGTAAATATGTGACCTCTCTGCCTCCCTATTAATATGGGGATTAGGATTTTTAGAAAGTGCTAAAATTTAAACTGCAGGAATGATGTTCTAAGAGTGCAATTTTCTGTATGAGCAAACAGATTGAAAATAAACCACCGAATTGGATTTTATTTCCTGGCAAAAACTCTAACATTTATTACTGAACAAGTGTTTAGTCTTAGAGAGTTAGTTTCCCCAGAGCATTAAAATGTTTAGTGACTTTTCCAGGGTCACAGAGTCAGTATGGGTCAGAAGCCCACTTTGAACCCAAACCTTCCTGGCTAAGCCTAGCTCCCTAGCATCTTTGCCAAGCTACCTCTCAAGCTGTTAAAAAAAATGAATTATAATTATACCACCCAGGAAGCTGCCTGTCCTGTTCTGTCTAGTATCAGAATAAGGTTGGCGCCAATCTCAAACCCTTTTGCCCTTAAGCTGATAGAACATTCTTTCTTGCCTTGGCCTCCCTGTCTGAAATACATCTCTGGCTTCTTTTCCAAAGGGTAAATGTTCTTTTCCCGAGCTTCCATCTGAAAGTGGCCACAGAAATGGCTTGTCCTTCTGCCACTTCTGAGGCTCATAACCTTGACTCAAGTTTCTAAATTCTTACAGGTTTGTTTGGCCAGGTACAATAGCATCAAACATTTCAGGCTGAGAACAATGGCTTACTGTCAGCTCTCTGAGAAAGGAAGGGCTGGGAGAGAAGCTCCTATTCATGTCTTTTGAAGGCTGACTAGGAGGTTTGCTTGTTGAACCATGAAGTTCCCCAAGGAGAAGTGTTTGTCTAAGACATCAGTGGAACTCACTCTTTATAATTAGTCACAAGGAAATACCAAGGGCTAGGGAAAAAAAAGAGAGAGAGAATAAGGTAAGGAAAAGAGGATCAAGGTCCATTGGTTTCTGTTTTTCCAGACAGATGCTCTCAAGTGCCTTAGGTTAGATCAGATCTTATATTCTAAAATGTCAGGGCTGAGAGTGATTTTGGAGATTGTTAGGTACAACCCATTCAATTTACAGAGGAGGAAAATGAAGATCAGAAGGAAAGTGGCTAGCCTAAAGGAACATGATAAGTGTGGCTATAGTTTGGGACTTGGAGTCAGGAAGATATGCTTGTATCCTGCTTCTGACAAAAGCTGTGTAATGCAGGCAAGCCACTTACTTAAATGTGGTCTACCTTAATGTCCTCAACTGTAAAATGGAGATAATAGCACTGACCTTCCAGGATTGTTATGCAGATTAAATAAGATAACATAAGTAAAGTGTAAAAGCTGAGTATTATTATTATTATTATATGATCTAAGTTCTTTTTCAGTTTTAAATCCTAAATAGTAGGTGGCAATGTCTTTGCCTTTGAATTTCTCAATAGAGATGAGAAGATAAGATGCAGTCCATATAGAATGGAATATATTGTCACGGGATTGATATAGATAAAGTGCTATGGGGATTCAAAGAGAGTAGTCATATTTGGTTTGGTGAAGGGCACATTAGAAGGAAGGAATCAAGGAAGGCTTCAGGGAAGTGGCAGCATTAGATCTGAATAGGATTTCCTAAAATATAGATTGAGGAGGAAGGAGGGTAACCTATGAAATGGGAATATCATGAAGCACTGGATGCATACAGGGAAGCAGTAGAAGGTGAGTGGAGATAAGGTAGGCTTGGAGAATAGCAGGGATGAAAAAGATTATTTAATCTAATCTTTTTATTTTACCAAGAAGTCTAAGAAAGGGAAGTCACACCAGAAGTAAGGAACTGCTATCAGGATTTGAATACGAATGCAATAATATTTCCATTACACAAAGCTTTTGGTTGGGGCTAGATAGATGAGGGTCTTGAGTTCAATTTCATTCACTTCCATTCGAAACTATTTAGTTCAGCTCGATGTAATGCAGCTCAACTAGCATTTATTGTTACAGTGAATCTGTCTCAGTCATCCTGTTTCCACAATGCTTTGGGATTGAGAACTTTATTTGTTTTGGAAGGGTTTCTGAATTAAGTCTCTCAGAAGTCTTTGCAGACATCACACAGATGTAGTTTGATAAATGTTCCAAACAGGAAGTTTAAAAAGCACCGAAGGGGGACATCCTGAAGGAGCCAGAGGTAAGGCAGCTAAGAGCAGTGGTACCCAGCTAGGAGCAGTGGTACCCAACTAGGAGCAGTGGTACCCAGGGGCAAAAAATACTCTCTCCCTTGTCAAGCCTCCATTGAAGAAGAGATCTCAAGCTCCAAGTTGCCTTAGCCACAGCATGTCAGTTTCAGAAGTCAGTTTCAACTGCATCACTTTCTCCTATCAGTTTCAACCACATCTCTTTCTCCCTGTGTGGATAGTGAGAATACCTGGGGAGTGGACAGAGACAGCAGAGAATGGGCTGCCTTTTGAGTGTGAGAGGTAGAAGCTTTAGGGAAATAAGAGGTAAGGATGCTCTGTACTTGGTTCAAGTTTTTGTTCCTATGCTGCAGATATGGTTCGAGCAATGTTCTCTGTTTTGAATTTATGTGTTTACTGATTTGGTCTGGAAGAACACGGGAGCTTTGCACTATAAATTTGAATAGTTAATTAGGTCTAGCTGAGAAGGAGGCTACATTATTAGCAGGTTTGGGGCTACTGTTACCTCCCGCCATATTCAAGACACAGGTGTGACCCTATTCATGCCTGTCTCAAAACTCTTTAATGGTCATAAAAATAAAATCAAAACGACTCAGCCTGGCATTAAAGAAAATCCACAGCTTTATATTCCTTTCACAAAAACGACCAATTTAATTGCCCTAAACTTCACATTCCTCATTAGCAATGTTAAGCCTGAAAAACATACTGAGACAAATAATATTTAGCTAGAAATGATCTTACAGATCATCTATTCCATATTTCTCATTTTACAGATGAGGAAACTGAGGCCTAGAGGACAAGTGATTTCCTCAGCTCTCACACCCACTTAGTGACAAAGCCAGTCCAAGCCCCAAGACTGTCCTCTTTCCCCTCCCCCATACACTGTTTAACTCTGCTCTGCTATGGTTGTCAGAAGACATCCCGCTCTTCTGGCTGGGTTTCCGTGCTAGGGTTAAACAGTGTCAGGGTACAAAGTTGAGGATTGAGCCAAATTTGTGATGAGGCTTTCTTGAAGGTTTTTATAGCATTTAGAAGTGGAACAGGTTTGGAACACCAGCTAGTCCAACTCCCTCATTTGTACGGAATACTAATTTATCCACTTATGGACCAGAATCTAATAGAGTTTGCAAAGCCTGAGATCTGACCCAGAGAAATAAAATGGCTTGTCTGAAATCATCCAGAAAATTGTGTCAGAGCCAGAATGAGGATTGGGACTTCTTGATTCCATGTTAAACTTGGGTTTAAATGTTAATTGATTGTATCCCTTACTAGTTCTATGACCTAGAGTCAACCTCGCAATGACAAAAATCTATGTTTGCTTTTAGGGATTTTTTGTTTGTTTAAAGTATCACCAAGTGAGGCAGTGTGTTGATGTAACCAGAGTATTGGATATAAGGTCAGAGGGCCTTGGTCAGAATCCCAGTTCTGCTATTTACTGTCTGGGTGACCTTGGACAGGTCATTTCAATTCTCTCCTTTTTGTTTTCCCATGTCCAAAGCTCTTTTCACAGGGGACTGGATGGTTCTGATGTTGTTTGAAAATGCTGAGGGGCAGGAAAAGAGACTGGCTGTCTTGCCAAGCTTTCCTGAACAGGAGTGATCTCTGACCCCAAAAGTTTGATTTAGCAACAATGGTTGATCTTTGATGAAAAGTTCTCTTTCCCTGTCAACATGACAAAACCATAGAATAAAGTCCAAACTCTTTAATCTAGTATTCAAGGCTTCTGCACCTCAGTCTCATAAGTTTGCAAACTTGTCTCTTGCTTAAAGTCTAATGTCTTGTGCAGGGCATCTTAAATTTTTTCCTCTCATGGTCATGAGAAATTTTATTTTATTTTTATTTTATTTATTTTTATTTTTATTTGAGAAATATTTATTTCATACATATAGGTATGTAAAATAACTATGCAAATCAAACATTTGCTCATAATAAATCACAATTTTGTGACTCCTATATTCAGCTATGAGATTCCATATGAAGCCACAAGCTACAGATTAAGAAACTGGGCTTCCTAGTTCCATGTTCTAGGTCCATAGGGCTTGGGTTTAAAAATTTATTGTATTCCTTACCAATTCTGTGACCTTCAGCCAACCTCACAATGACAGTAGTGGAAAGAACACTAATTTTGGGAGGTAAAAAACCAAGCTTGGAATCAGGTCCTGGGTTCTGTACTTACTAGTTACATAATTATATGGTAAGTCACTTCCCTAAGCCTTAATTTCCACATCTATAAAATGAGGGTAATAATATCTGAACTACCTTTTTCACAGGGTTATTTAAAAAAGGAACCTAAGTCAGAAAGTTCCTTAGAATTGGGAGTTATTAATAATATACATTCTCCTATCCAGATAGGGCAATCAACCCCTTCATTTATTGTGCCACGACTAAGCCATGTATTTCCCCCCCTCCATGTCTTTGCTTGTGCTATTCTTCTCATGTAGAATATGATCCTTTTTTGTTTTCTCTGCAAAACTAATATAGACCTTGTAAAATCAATCTATCAATAAACATTTATTAAGGTCCTACTATGTTTTAGGCACTGTGCTAAGGGGCATCCCTCTGGGCCATGCAAACCTCACCCTCCAGCACATATTAGGGTATGCTCAGGTGGAACACCTTGGCACAGACCTGATTTCCTAAGCTAAATGTATCTGTTGTTGTTAAGTCATTTTTTAGTTGTATCTGACTCTTTACGACCCCATTTGGGGTTTTCTTGGCAGAGATACTGGATTGGTTTACCATTTTCTTCTCCATCTCATTTTGCAGGTGATAACACTGAGGCAGACAGGGTGACTTGTTCAGGATCACACAGCTAGTAAGTGTCTGAGGGCAGATTTGTATTCAGAAAAATACCTGACTTACAGGCCTGTTATTCTAACTACTTTACTACTTAGCTATCCTATACATATGTATCTACAGGATCACAAATATCTCTTTGGTCTTTGCCTCAGGAAGGGAATTTCCAAAGGACGAGTTGGATTTCTCCCTGCTTAACAAGCTGTGAGTCAACCAGTTCCTTTCTAAAACTAAAGATGCTGCTGGGTGAAACCTGGAGAGACCGTGCCTTATAAATGCTTATGGAGTCCATTGCCAGTGTCTCCCCTTGTTGAATAAATGAGTAAAAAATCATTTATTAAGTGCCTGCTATATACAAGAAAAAATAGAAGTAGAACACTCCTTGTTTTACAGGTGCCCATATTCTAATGGGGAAGAGAGAACATAGAAGGTAGGTTTCAGCTACAACTTAGGGAGAAAGGTCCCATGATCCTTTGGTTCAGTGAAGAAGCATATAATAATGCATCTTCTTTAATGTCATTTGCATAATATGATAAAAATCACATCCATTTTTCATGCTACCCATATTCTGATAGAGAGGTGATGGACTTATTGTTGCCATTTTTTGGATATGATCAGTGTAGAATTTGTTTTGTTTTACTATATAGGTTTGTAACAAGGGTTTTGTTTTACTTCAGTTGATAGTAGGAGGTGGGAGGGAGCAAGATAATGTAGATCTAAAAATAAAATAAAATTTAATTAAAAAAATAAACTTCATTTCTGCTATTGAACCATTTGACTGAACCAAGGACTTTGATGGTAAGAACCATTTCTTCCCCCTCCCCCCTTTATTTTCAGATGTTCTAACTTGGTTTGGCCATGAATCCTTAACCTCTTGGGGGATAATGGAAAGCATGTTTTTCCAGCTGGCTTTGTGTCACAAACTCCAAACAAGATTAGCCTAGACAACATCCCTAGGACAGATAAAATGGTGAAGTGAAAAGTGTTTGTTGATTCATAATAAATTGAATTGAATTGGGGCTTAGAAAACCCAGATTTGAGCTCTATTTCTGCCACTAACCCTGGGGTCAGAGTTTAGACCCATATGATTTCATAACTTCGAAATTAGAGCTAGGGCTGAAACCCAAGTCTCTTTAACTCCCTGCCCACTCTCTCCATTCAATAAGTGTTTCATTGGTTGACTCAAGGAAGAATATAGTTTCTGAGATATTTTCCCTGACCCTTTGATCTCTTTTTGTCCAAGCTCTTTTTTTAGGAGTCCCTTTTCTTACAGGTAAGCAGAATTCTAGGATTAGCTCTCTGTTCCCTTAGCTGACTGCTTGCTTTCCCCTTTAGTCAAATGAGAAGGCAATCTTCTGCTTTTTTTCAATATGTATGGATAAAGAAGGTAGCATAAGAAATACTGGCTTTTTTTTTTTTTATTTTTGATATTTGGGCAAAAAAAAACGGAAACTAGGGGAGAGCTCTTCAACCAGAGAATGAGTGCATAAAGTATGCTATGTTAATGTAGTGGGATATAATTTTGCCATAAGAAATGATGAAGTGGATGATTTCAGAAACTGTTAAGAACTCTGACTAATCTAATGATCAAGCATGTTTCCAGAGGACCAGAGATGCAGTATGCTAGCCACCTCCTGACAGAGAGATGATGGACTCAAGATATTGAACAAGACGCATATTTTTAGAAATAAGTAGTATGGAAGTTTGACTTGACTTACAAATTATTTGTTACATGAGTTTTGTGTTTCTTCCTTCTCACTAGGGGGAATTTAAGAGAGAGGGGAAAATTATCAATAAAATTCATAGATATTTAAACAAATGTCTGAATATATATATATCTTATAAATATTTGAATAAATAGATCTTTAAAGATTAATACATTTTTAAAAGGGGAGAAATCCCAAGATGGCATGATATAGTATAGAATAATAATAATAATAATAATACTTTTTTTTTTAATCAGAGAACCTGTATTCACATTCTTTCTTTGTCATTTTCTACCTTGACTTCTTCACCTAATGAAGGTGAGATATAATAGTCTCTGAGTTCTAAATCTATGATGCTATGAAACTGCTATCCAGAAGTTACTTGCCCGAGGTCATACAGCTGAGACATGGGACCACTGAAGAAAAGAGAAAGGAAATCATGAAGTTATGCTAATGATCATCTCAGATTTTCAAAGTTTACTTGGCCTCCATCCTTTGAGGATCATTTGCTCCCAGGATTTTCATGGGAAATATTCCAGGTTGTAAATCAATCTTCTTAAGAGCAAAAAAAAAAAAAAAAAAAAAAAAAAGGAAAGGAAGGGAGGGAGGGAGGGAAGGGGAAATCTGAGTCCTTAAAAAATAAAAAATAAATCTTGAAAAATACAAACAGTGGCTTCTGTCCAACTTGATCTTATTCCCATCCCCACCAGCTTTAGTGCCTTAGTCTCTATCTTACCATAAGATTCCTTCTCACTTTCTTTCTAGGACCAGCCTCCTTCAACCCTAAGCCAAATCCCAAATTTAGATCTAGTTGGTTTGGGTGGGCCCAAACCCTGAAGAGGAACTGAGCCTCTGCAGCTCTCTCCTGCAGATGGCTAGTTATAACTTGTCCATTGCCTCTCTTCCCCACCCCTAGCTTCACTGAGGCTTCTCAGTGCATCCAGAAGCCCTCAGGGGTGTCATCATTTTGCTTACTAAGCTGACATTTCACGGAAAGGCAAAGAGTGTCTCCAAGATCCTGGACCACTGTAGCCAACAGCCAGAGTCTAGATATCTACAGATACTTAGCCAAGACCTTGTGCAACACTGGCTCAAATCACCTTTGAGGAGATGCTCTGGACAGCAAGATTCAGTGTCAGACATCCTATCACTCCTCCTCAAATCCTTCCAGTCCCCCAGGAGAATCATTCTTTTTGTTAGAATTTTTCCCATTTTGCTAGTTTCAACCTTGTTTCAGGTCCGATTATGCAAAATGATTTCAGCAGTCAGTAATCGGTTGGAAGATGACAGCTTTAGAGCTAGAATGCAACTTTATCCATAGAATGTCAGCTCTAAAAGGGTCTTTAGGACAAAAGACATTAGATTTGTGAGGAACCTTAGAACATGAGAATGTCAAAATTGAAAGGAACCCTAAAACAGAGAATATCAGAACTACAACAGTCCTTATGACACAGAATGTCAGAGTTGGGAAGGGTTTTAGAACAGGGAATACTAGAACTTGAAAGTACTTTGTTACACAGAAACCTGGGAGGGAACTTGGAACATAGAATGTCAGAGCTGGGAGGGGCCTTAGAACTAGAACACTTCTTATAACATAGAATGTTGGGAGGCATCTTAGAATAGAAAATATCAGAGCGGGAAGGATCCTTAGAACAAGGAATGTCAGAACTAGAAAAATCCTTATGATACAGAATGTCAAAGTTAGAAGGAGTCTTAGAACTCCGAATGTTAGAGCTTAGAGAGAACTTAGAAGGGAAGATAACACAACTCAAAGAGGCCTTAGAACATAGAATGTCGGAGCCAGAAAGGACCTTAGAACATCAGGTGTCAGAATTGGGAGAAGCATTAGAATATAAAATATCAGAACTTTTACAGACCATAGAACAGAAAGTACTAGAGCTCGAAGGGACTCCAGCCTATAGGATGTCAAAACTAGAAGAGGTCTTAGAACACAGTAACTGAACTAGAAGAGACTGTAGCAGGATAGGCCATTCAGTGCAAGAATCAGGAGAAACCTTGGAACTTAGAACTTTAAAGCTGAAAAGCATCCTGGAGGTCATCTAGGAAAGTGATTCTTATTGGAGAAAATTAGGAATTTATCCAAGGGCAGACCAAGAGTTTATCAACCATGGTGACTTTTTCTTAGATCATCATCTTGACACAGAGTAATTTGGGACACAAAGTTGGTTTCAACCCAGTCACTCAGTGATTTTCTCTAAACCATGTTCTCTAAAATAAAAGCCAGGCTCTTGGACAGAAGATAAAAGTGAATGCTTTTAAGAGATGATCTGAGATACATCATCAGACAAGAGCATGGAGTCTGTCTTGTGCCTGGATAAGTAAGAAAAATCTCTCCTTGACTATTTATCTAGTCACTTATTCTTTTATTTGGATCATTTTATGCCACCCCCACCCACCTCATTATAAATCCTATCACTAATTCCTAGTTGGAGATGGGATGAAACTGAGGAGCATCCAGTGTTTTAGGAGGGATTAGTTTCCTCCACAACACAATGCCTAATCAAAGGTGACCCAAGTGATTTGCCCTCTTAAAAAAATGTGGGGCCAGAAGGTCACATTTGTCCACACCTTTTGCTTCTTTTTGCTAGAGTGGATTTGATCTTTTTATTTTTGTATATAAAACTGCAAATATCTGTTATGACATTTCCCCCCCATACTTAAAAAAAATAATAATTCAAATTAACATGTTAGTTCCAATTTTGTCTCTGTACTCTTTAAGGCTTTTCTTCTGCTTTCTACTATTCTTTTAATGGGGATGTGGGAGGTATTCAAGGAGAACTAGTATTTCTGAAATGAGGGCTTGCTGAGCCCTTTTTAGGGCTACTCAGCCACCTTTGGTGTCCACCTGACCTTCAATTCTCACCTGTGGCTCCAAGAAGCTGTACCATGCACAGCAGCCATTCATAAATTATCTCAGCAGACAGACTAAACCATGTTGAGGATAACTGATAGCTCTCAATCTTTTTAGTAAATTAGGGGTGTGTCTACCTCAAGTATTTGAAGAGTTCTTCTAGAAGAATGGGGGGATGAGAACACTTTGTTCCAATAGTCATGAAGGCTGTTAAAGTAGGTGCTATGGAATGCATAGAACTTGGTCAGACATCAAAAATGCCAAGGTTATTATCCATTGCCTCCCAGACTATCACCAGTCATTTTGACTTCTGTCTTGCCACTGAACTTCAATAATTCTGGAAAGAGAGAGTAAGACTGTTGACTTTATACAATTATGCCTTATTTAAATCCAATTCACACATAAGTCAAGACATAACATTATGATGGGTATCATTGATCTTTTTTGAAAACAAAGAACAAATAACATCCTTTTAATTAGTTATTGCTACTTTATCTTTTTTAAATTTCTTCTTTTTTGGCAGTCTTATCATTCTTCTTCATTATTCTAAACTTCCTTCCCCTAAAAACAAAACAAAAAAACAAAAACAAGATAGAAAAAGGTATCCCTTCCAACAAGTATGGTTATACAAAACAGATGCATTCATTGACTATGTTTTATAAGTTTCGTTTCATTCTTCATGCCTGTAGCCTATCACCTCTGTGCCAAGAAGTGGGAAGCATGATTCATCACCAGTCTTCTGGGGTCATATTTGGTCACTGCATTAATCAGCATTCTTAATTCTTTCACAATTGTTTCCCTTTACAAGGTTTAATCATTGTATAAATGGTTCACCATATTCTACTCACTTCACTATGAATCAATTTGTGCACATCTTCTCATGTTTCCCATCCCACCAGTCAGGGCCTTTTAAAATAGATTTCATTATGTTTTACCCATTTCTGTCTGGCCATTCCTCCCCTCCTATGAAATTATCTATTGTAACAAAGGAAAAACAGTTCATCTACTGGCCATGTCTGCTAATGGATGCAACATTCTGTATTTGGTACAATGGTAAAAGCTCAGATGTTAGAGTCAGAGAACCATGTTCAAATCCTGCCTCTAAAACTTGCTAGTTACATAACTTAGGGCAAATCAAGTAATTTCCCTGGACCTCAGTTTCTTCACACATAAAATGAGGTAATTGGACTGGATATCCAATGGATGGGCATCTAGTGTCTTCCAGCTATTCAGTATGTACATAGTCCCTTATCTTTCTATGAAGTTTTCTTTTACTTGAACTGTTGTCTTCCAAATCTTCCTTGACTTATATAGTTATTTTTTTAAAGCAAAAATGTAGAACTTTGCACTTATCGTGTGACAGATGAAAGATGAAATCTTCTGAGGATATTGATTTACTAAGCAATACATACCAATTGTCTAATAAATTGGGACCAGACCTCTTCACCTTAGTCTTGAACTCTGAATATAGGAGTCAGACTTTTCATACATTAAAATATTTGATCAAATAAGGCCAATTAATTAAAAAGAAACAATACAACGTGTAATCTTATTTCTAATGAGATGAAAGATTTGAGATATTCCAAGTTGGGAATTGGAGAGTGAACAGATGTAATTTTCTGAAATTAATAAAAGAGACATTCCACTCTCCCTAACTGTAAATAAACAAAGGAACATGGAAACAATAACTGATTGATCAATATGGGGCCAATTTTCAGACAAGACATATGGATTGCTTGAGAGGCACAATTGTGAGAAAGCTCCATGAATCAGATTTAGTATCTGATTGGGTTTCTGGTCAGCATAACCTGGAACTTTAGTTAAGGGTCTTTAAACAGTCAGTAGAGCCCAGAGACACAGGGCTGGTTCAAACAATTCAATAAGTTTTTCTCTAAGTTTCTGGAATTGAATAAAATTTTCTCACAAAAGAGAAATTGGATTAGACACATAATTGAATGGAAAGGACCTGAGCTAGCTTCAGAATAGAGTCACAAGATGGAGTCAATGGGGTTCACTAAATTCCCACAATTAACCACTTACTGTCCTAATCTCTTCAATTCCTTAGTCCCTTAAATGTCACCCTTTAATCCATTGTTATGACTGTTTACCTTTTTTGGATCCAGACCCTGTTAATTGATGTGCCCCTTTCCCTCTTTCTTTGTGTCATTTTCAAATTTAAGCCTAGAATTAAGGATAAATCTTTGGGACTCTGCACTTGATCCTTTCTTCCAAATTGATCTATTAATACTTTTAGTCCAGTCATTCAAATAGTTCTGAATTCACCCAACTGCCCTCTCTTCTAGTCTATATTTTTCCATCCCGTGCACAAGGAGATCATAAAAGACTTTCTCAAATTCTTTACTGAAACCCATGTTGAAATTCATGAACATTGTGTCCACAGCATTTCCTTGGATAAGAAAGAAAGAAAGAAAGAAAGAAAGAAAGAAAGAAAGAAAGAAAGAAAGAAAGAAAGAAAGAAAGAAAGAAAGAAAGAAAGAAAGAAAGAAAGAAAGAAAGAAAGAAAGAAAGAAAGAAAGAAAGAAAGAAAGAAAGAAAGAAAGAAAGAAAGAAAGAAAGAAAGAAAGAAAGAAAGAAAGAAAGAAAGAAAGAAAGAAAGAAAGAAAGAAAGAAAGAAGAAAGGAAGGAAAAAGAAAGAAAGAAAGAAAGGAAGGAAGAAAGAAAGAAAGGAAGGAAGAAAGGAAGGAAGGAAAGAAAGAAAGAAGGAAAGAAGGAAGGAAGGAAGAGAGAAAGAAAGAAGAGAGAGAGGAAGGGAGAGAGAGAGGAAGGAGGAAAAGGAAGGAAGGGATAAGGAAAGAAAAAAGAAGAAAGGAAGGAAGGAAAGAGAAAGAAAGAAAATAGAAAGGAAAGAAGGAAAGAAAAAGAAGGAAGGAAGGAAAGAGAAAGAAAAAAGAAAAAGAAAAATTATTCTGGCATGATCTGCATGTTTTCTAAGTATTCACAAAGTATCCTTTTAATAATATAGTTTAGAATTTCATCTTCAAAGTCAGCTTCACTGTCTTATAGTCTAAAGATTCTCCTCTTTCCTTTTTTTTTTTTTTTTTTTTTTTTATCAGACAACATTGCCTGTCATCAATCTTGTGGTCCCTCTCCCGCCTGCCAAGTCTTTTCAAAGGTAGCAGACAGTAGCTAAGCAATCCTATCCGGTTCATTTAGTACTTTAGTGTGCTGTTCGTACAGGCCTGGTGATTTCAACTTGTTGAGAGAAGGCTAAGTACTCAAATGAGAACACATTGGTAAACATTTTATAAACTTTGAGAACAGAAAACAAATGTCAGTTATGATTAATAAAACTATTACTGTCATTATTTTAAGTTTAGAGCTAGAAGAGACCTCCATGGTTATTGGCCCAATCCTCTCCAACATTTTTATTTTTTATTTTTTTTGAGGCTGGGGTTAAGTGACTTGCCCAGGGTCACATAGTTAGGAGGTGTTAAGTGTCTGAGAGCAAATTTGAACTCAGGTCCTCCTGAATTCAGGGCTGATACTCTATCCACTGGGCCACCTAGCTGCCCCACCTCTCCAACATTTTATTGACAAAGAAACAGCTTGCCCAGGATCACCAAGGAAAGCAGGTAATGCTTTTTTTCTCTTATCTTGGGCTTTGATTTTCTGTTCATTATTTTCTTTTATTCCAATCTTTGATATAATTATTCTCCTGGGTAGAAAAAGTCAAAGGAAGAGCTTAAATACTGTCTTCTAACTTCATCACCTCCTCCACCATGAAAAGAGCCAATCCCATCTTTCCTCTTCCTCTCTTGCCCCAAATATGGCTAAGAGCCTTTGTTCCTGTATTTAGCATCCATTACCTCAGCTCAATCTGAGCTTTAATAGTTCTCATACTATTCACACAGGCTGTGACAGGCATTTGTATTCTTTTCTCATTATCTGTCTTTGTCTCTATCTTTCTCTTGAAAACATCTTTTAATTCGAGTTGGCTGATGGGTTTCCTTGTGATTTCTTTAGACAGCTCAGAAAAGTGTAGATCTAGAGGGGCTTTTAAACTCATTAGTCCAATCTCACCATTTTGTGGATAAGGAAACTGAGGCTTAGGTAAGTAACCTGCCTGAAGTTTATCTATGTAATAAACATCAGGGGCAGAATTTGAACATGGTTCTCTGACTCCAGGGTCAGTATCCATTTCACTGAACTACCCTGCTTCCTTATTGAGATTATTTGTATGTTTTTGTTGTCATAGAATTTCATTTTTCCTATCATCTCACCAAGGCCAGTTTTGCTGTTTGTTGTTCCATCACTTTCAGTCTTGTCCATTTCTTTTTCACCCCATTTGGAGTTTTCTTGGCAGAGATACTGGAGTGGTTTGCCATTTCCTTCTCTAGCTCATTTTGTAAATGAGAAAACTACGGCAAACAAGGATAAGTGACTAGCCCAGGGTCACACAGTAAGTGTCTGAAGCTGGATTTGAATTCATGAAGATGAGCCTTCCTGACTCCAGGTCTGATGCTCCACTTAACTGCCTTATAAACCAACTAACTCTGTAAAAATTTAGGAAACACAGGATCTGAGGGCCTCTTTCTGAGCCCTTAAATACATCGTCTGCTAATCTAAGATGTTTGTCAGACCATGTTCAGCTTTTTTTTCTCCTAGAATCCTAGGTCTCCAGAATCTTAGCCTGAGTTCTTTCCTCCAGCTTCTGTTCAATTTGATAGGTTACGATGGAAAAGGTTGTTGTTCTCTTGGCCTCTAAATTGCTTCAGGTCTGTCTCTGGGCTAATACTGTCTGATCCATTCCATTTCACTATCCCAACCTGTCATCCACTTGATTTAATAAGATTCATGATCATGACCCATACAGTGAAGGGGCAATCTAGGAATGGAGATCCGGTAATCAAGTAGAAACTGTGAAAGTAAATGCCTAGATCTAGTGGGAAGTAGACCTAGGAAACAAGAGGCAAAATCAAGAACACAGGTGTTAGCCCATTAAGCTGAGGCCATATCACAAAGAAATCATCCAAGAGAGACACATTTTTCATGGATCAGGTTTCCAAGGTGGAACAAGACAGAGCTGGAGAGACCGATCCCCAGTTTAGAGGAAAGTGCCTCGAGGCTTAAAAATTCACTCAAAACTTTGTCTTTACTTAACTTCAATCCTTAGACTTAGATTTCTGACTTTCCCACTCGCCAATCTAGGAATAGCCAAAAGTTCAGTGTTAAGAGTCCATAAATAGGCAGTATTATCCATCATATATAGGTGTGGTAACTGAGTCACAAAGGAGGTCTATTGATCTGTCTCAAGTTCCCTACCAGGTAGATGGTGAGAGGAAGAAAAACAAATTGTACTGAGTTTCTTCATTGTATCAATACCTGTAAAGTGAGATAGAACAATACCTTGAAGAGCTGATATATTGGAAAAAACCATTGGCTCTACAGTTATGAAACTTGTTTCAAATGTCCATTTTTGGTGTGAACAGGTCCAACTACTCTGAAAAATAATTTAGAACTAAACCCAAGGGCTATAAAAGTTGTGCATATCATTTGACCCCAAAATTCCACTACTAGATCTGTATCTCAAAGAAAAATTTTAGAAGGCAGAAAGGATCTATTTGAACAAAATATATTTAATATTTATAGCAGCTCTTTTTGTGGTGGCAAAGGTTTGGCCAATGAGAGGATATCCATCCATTAACAGATGTCTCAACAAGTTGTCTATGTACTTACAACCAGATACTATTATACTAAAAGAAATGACTAAGGGGATGGTAAAAAACAAACAAACAAACAAACAAAAACAACAATAACCTGGGAAGACCTTTGTGACCTGATGAAAAGTGAAATGAGCAGAACCAGAAAAACATAGTATACAGGAACAGCAATATTGTAACCTTGATCAGTGGTGAAAGACTTAGTTCCTCTAATTAATACAATGACTCACAACAATTTCAAAGAACATGATGAAAAATGTTATCCATAATCAAAAGAGAACTGATGAACTATGAGTGAAGATTGAATCATATTTTTTCATTTGTTTCATTTTTCTTGCTTTTCTTTACTTTTTTGCAACAAATTGAATATGGAAATATGTTTTGAATGGCTTAACATATATAATGTGTACCATATTGTTTGCCTTCTCAATGAATAGGAGAAGGCCTGGAGAGAAGAGAGTTTGGAACTGCAAATTTTATTTTACTTTATTTTAAATTTCAATAGTATTTTATTTTTTCAATTACATATAAAAAGTTTTCAACATTCATTTTTTGTAAGATTTTGAGTTCTAATTTTTTTCTCTCTCCCTACCTTACTTGCCCTTTCCCCAAGATAGCAAATAATCTGATATAGGTTATATAGATGTGCAATCCTTTTGAACATATTTCCATATTAATCATGTTGTAAAATAAAAATCAGAAAAAAAGGGAAAAATCATGAGTAAAAAATGCAAACAACACCAAAAAGAAAGGTGAAAATAGTTATGCTTTGATATGAATTCAGTCTCCATAGTTCTCTCTCTGAATGCAGATGGCATTTTCTGTCCCGTCTATGGAAATTATCTTGGATCACTGCATTGCTAAGAAGAGCTAAATCTATCATAATTGATTATCGCCTAATCTCATTACTGTCTATTATGTTCTTTTGATTCTACTGACTTCACTCAGTATCAGTTCATTTAAGTCTTTTCTGCTCATCATCATTTCTTATAGAACAATAGTATTCCATCACATGATATACAACAGTTTGTTCAACCATTCCCCTACTAATGGACATCCACTCAGTTTCCAGTTTCTTGCCACTACAGAAACAGCTGCTACAAACATTTTTGCACATGTGGGTCTTTTCACCTCTTTTATGATCTCTTTGGGATACAGACTGCTGGATAAAAGGGTACGCACAATTTTATAGCCCTTTGACATAGGAACTCAAAATTTTAAAAATGAACATTAATTTAAAAAATTCATCTCAGGTACTTTCTGCTTGTGAAACATTGAGCCTGTAAAACTAGAGGGTTGGACTAGAAAAGCCTCTGAGGTCCCTTTCAGGCCTAGATTGCTAATATTATGATATTTTAGTATGTGACTAAATAAGCCCCTTAACAGCCCTGGGTCTCAATTTCTTCATTTTATCAAATAAGGCAGTTAGATTAAATGGCCTTTCAAGTTTAGCCAGTTCAGTCTCATTGAATCTCCAATGAAAAAATTGTAACATCTCTCCCAAGTCTAAGTGAATTCTGTGAGTATTATTAGTCTGTTTTTACTCATCACAGTTTAGATCCAATATCAGAATGACTCTTCTAAAAATGAAACCTTGACCATTAAGACATTAAGACTGCAGCAGAGCCCAGTTACATTCTCTCTCCATCCTGTAAGGCAAGGACTATTACCTGGAGAAGAGGGAAAGGAAAAAAGAGAATTTGTTTACTCAGGAAGTCTAACCAAATGGTGCCTTCTGGTCCCATAAGTTGCACCTCTAGCTATTGCTACCAAACTCTGAGGATCCAGAAGGATAAGAATTCCCAGGCATCATATGCAACGGAAGCTGCATACAGAGGTGCCATTGTACAAGTGAATTCTACCTTAGATCTTCAAAAACCTCCAGTCCCAATCTTCAGACATCTCCTCCTCTGGCCACCTGCTCCATCTCCCCCACAGAAGGTGTTTGTGGCTCCAATAAACTATAGAAACAGAAAGGAAAAAATAAACCAACATCAATTATGAGCATTCATACAGCTATTTATCTTTTACAAAGTACATGGAGTCAGCGTGGTATTACAAAAAGGGTCTTGAATTTGGAGATGAAAGTCCTCAATTTGTTGAACCCCAACTTTGTCCTTGATTATTCCTGATATGACAACCACCAGGCCACTTACTTCTAGGAGTCTTGGTTTCCTCCTTTCTTACCCCCTGGGATTGTTGTGAGACTCCAATCAGGAGGTGAGTTCAAATATTTCAAAATATATAAATGTCACTCACTTGATCAGTCACTCACTTGATCTCTTAAGACCTTCCTATGAAGACACATTCTTCCCATTTTAATAATAATGAAAAGAAGTCTTAGATAAGCTAAGTGATTCAGCTGTGGTCATATGGAGTGAATAGCAGAACTCAGGCCTGGAATCCAGGTCTTTTGACTTCTAAGTGAGATGTTTTCATTGATCTGACATGGAGAGCATAAATCTCATCTCAGCTCTCAAGAACATTATGATCTAGGTAGGGAAAGAGAAGTGGAGAACACAAAGCTATTTTTGGGAAATGATCCATTGTAGTAGTTTCCAAATTGGTCCCTTGGCTTTGAGTCTTTCCCTTTCCAATCCATCAAAACAATCTTCCTAAAGAACAAAGCCTAGAGGGAGCACACATTTTTAAAGCACTTACTATGTGCTAGAACATTGTGCTAAGTATTGGGAATACAAAGAAAGATAAAAGACCTCAAGGGACTTACAAGGAATTTATAGTCTAATGGGGGAAACAATACACAACTATAAATCAATGAAATAATTAACAGAAGTAAAGTCTCATAATTAAGGGGGAATCAGGAAAAGCCTCATTAGTTGCAACTTGGAGGAATTCAGGAGGTGGAGATGAGGAGGAAGAATATTCTGTACATTGGCAGAAGACTGGTAAACATGTCTGGAGTCAGGAGATGGAGCATCATGTTTAAGGAATCACAAAAAGACCAGCGTCTGGATAATAGAATACATATATTGGGGTGTAAGGTATAAGAACACTGGGAAGGAAAAAGGGAAGTTATAAAGGGCTTGAATTGGGAAGACCTAAAATGGAATCCTCCCCCTGCTGCATATTGCCTTATCTCTCAGTGCCCTAAACAACTAAAGTCACAGTAGATTGGTGTCAACTTGCATTGGCAGGAAAATTCATCACTGGGATCTTTCTCTACTGATGAAATCACAGATCCAGTTTACAAAAATAAGGTACAGGTCTAACCATCTCTCTCCCACACTCACAAGTTTCTCTATTGCCTCCGGGAAAAAATGCAAATCCCTCACCTTGGCATTTATAGGTCTGCACAATCTGGCTTCAACCCACCTTTTCATAATTATTCTCATTCACTCTACATTCCAGGCAGACCAAGCAACTTACTTGGTCTCCACCACATTCCATCTCATGCCTTAGCACAGGCTATATCCTTACATATCAGAATCTATAAGTTCCTTTACATTCCAGAATGTGATGATTCCTTTTAGGTAAACCAAGGTGAAATGGTTTCTATAAGATTTCTTAGAAATCAGGAAGCCATGGAGTTCAAAGCCTCCAACACTTGAGTCCTGCAAATCATTTAACCTTTCTCTCAGTTTCTTCATCTGTAAAATGTGAATTAAAGAGCACATATGTCTTGGGGTTGTTATGAGGCTCATTTGTAAAACAGAGAAAATAATAGCTGTAATTCCTAGCAAGATGGCAGCAAAACTTAAATGACATGATTTATGTAAAGTGCCTTGTATGCCTCAAAGTGAAGTAGTGCAGTGTTGGTTATTGCAATTATTAATATTACATTTTTATAGTGTCCAAATCAATAAATCAACAAAGATGTATTAGGTGCCTACTATGTTCCAGGCACTGTGCTAAGTGCTGGGGATACAAAAAGAGGCAAAAGACAATTTCTATCTTCCATGAGCTCACAATCAAATGTAAGAGACCCAATATAATGGTTCTGCAGTAAACAAATATCGTGTCAGTATTCTTTCATATTTAAATACTCTAAGGAATATTGCACAGGTAAATAACATAGCTGCTTGACTAAAAGGACTAGGAAATAAATTCATGCCCCATAGGCTCACTGCCAGTATCCTTGGTACAGCTCCAGAAACAGGCAGGACCACAAGGATGATGTGTACCTCATTCTAACCCACGTGATTTTGATCTCCTTGGCAGGATCTCAAAACCCTGAATTTTTTTTTTCACAAAGCTTGGAGGCAATGAGTATTGAGACAGAGCAGCACTGAAAATTGAAAATGTTGTTGTAAAGTTTCTATGAATCAATGTTATGTCCAGATGACTGTAGGCACTAGTTCAATCTGCAATAGTGGTCCAGTTCCAGAAGAGTTTATTGCTGAGTTCTCTGGGATATTTTGAGGTCTGTATTTATAGTATGAGGATTTGTCACCTGTCAGCTTTTGAAATATAGCAACCTTCTGATGTAGGATTCCAACCACCAGGTCATGTCTTCCTAGGTATTCAGTAGGTGCCAAACTTTTATAGCTTAAATTAATGTGTCACAAATACACCATGATTTCCTTGCATAATCTACCCTGATGACTAAATCTCAGCTACTTAAGAATAACTCTTTTCTAATTTCTGGTGGCAATGATCTGTTACCCACTTGCCATAATAACCCCCTTTCCCCACTTTCCTTTTTTCCCACAAGCAATTTCACATGATTCAGCCATTTGTCTTTTCCCTACAAACTGTTGACCAAGTCCATATAAATGTTGTTTATAATTATTATTATTATTTTAATTATTATCCAATGGTTGTACTGCTACATATGGAAAAAATAGTGAAGCTCACAGCTAGGTGGTGCAGTGGACAGAGTGTTGGACTGGAAGTTAGTAAAAGCCAAGTTCAAATTCTGTCTCCACCACATTTACTATCTATGAGAACCTTGTCAAGTCCTTTAATCTCAATCTCAGTCTCTTCTATAAAACTGGAATAATGATATTCCTTACCTCCCAGGGTTGTAATGTGATATACATAAAATATTTTCACTTTTTTGGTAAACCTTAAAGTTCTATAACTATTTAGTATGAAACTATAGTTTCAGATTTGAAACAACTTCTTTTTTCATTTACTCCACGGTTTTACTCCATTATAATGACCAATCTTAATATGTTTTTAAATTTTACCAAAATGATAATAAGATTTTGAAGATTTTTTTTCCTATTCTTCCTCTCACCGCTTGAGTCCAAGTACTTATCACCCATTTGCAGGTGAACTAATGGGTGTCTCTAGTCTCTCCCCTCTACCTACCCTACTCCATCAATCCTTTTATTATGGTCCAGTCAAAGCAATTTTCTTAGAATATTCATAATATCAAAATGGTACAAGATCACAAAATAGGAGGGGCTAAGATTTTGCAGAATGTCCAGAAGCTATAGAACTGTGTAATATAAATTCATTTTTCGAAAGGGAGGGGGGTCAGAAAGTATAGGCATTCTGATAGAAAAAAACAAAAACAAAAAATGAAAAGACTATATTTTGCTAGGCAAGAAGTGAGTGATTACAGATGTAACAAGTCATTTCAGTCAGCTGTCTGTATGCTGACTAATCAGTGATGAGTTAGAGCAAGGTCAAAGGAAGTGCCAATTACAAGAAAGGATAAGCACAAGAAGATACAGGGTTTAATTATAGCAGCTCCAACCTAAATTATTTGAACAAGTTGTTGACTCTGAAAATGTGAAATGAACAACAGCAGGAGGCTGACTCTGACCCCATTTATTGGAGATGCTTAACTCTTGCAAAGCAATCACCACATCGAGGTGGCAAAGAGAGCCTAAAATCTGCCTTCTCCCAAAACATTCAGTCTGGTTGCTGAGTAGAAAGATGTGGTAACCAAGAGCAGCATCATTTTGGAGCACAAACTCATCTGAGAAATGTTGCAGAGGAGGATGAAAGAAGACTATGAATAATACCTCTTCCCACTGCAGGGAAAAAAAATTGAAAAAATAAGTCTGCAGAGAGCTTGGTATGAGATCACACTAATTCAGATCATATGGAGAACATTTGTAGAACTGAAATCAAATCAATCTGCTACCATGTTTACAATGATCTCATCAGTGAAGATAATGGAAATGCTACTTTAGACTCTGCCACTATCATCCCTGGTGTGCTCTACAAATGGGGGCAATTGTCACTATGAACATGAAGTTCTGGTCCTAACCATATGCAATCAGGAGAAAAACATCCTCAAGAGAAACCCATTTTATAGCTATTCAGTGTTTGACTGTCAGGATTTTAAACAGAGAGAGGTTCTAAAAGAATGGAAAAGATGAAATTGAGCTTCTTCCTCCTTTACCTCCCCCAAAGTAACCAAAAGGACATCAATGGTCACTGACTATTACTTAAGTTATCAGCACTAGAAATTTTTTGAGAATGATCCAATACCCACTGAAGGTTTCTTTGCTAAAATAATGAGAAAGAAACAGGCAGATTTTTAGCTGATGATTTTCTACAGCAGGTCCATCTTTACCATCACACAGCTGACTCAGAAGAGAATATAAGATCCTATTGAATCTTAAAATATTTTTTAAAGTTATTTAAGTTATTTTTATTAAGTGATTATCTTAGGTTATTTAATTTTCTAAGTTATTTGACTTTGTTAAACAAAACAAAGTTTCTCCCCAAATGAAAAGTCTTCCAAGTATAAAGATTCCATAAGACTCTATGACAGACACAATCATGTTCTTTATACTGAATATTGATAGTAAGCACAATGTAGAACAGAGAGACAAAGGGTCACCCAGGGTGACCACCAACGTTGTGGAGAATATTTCGATAAACACAGAATTTAAGCAGAAGGATTTAATTATTGACAATGAGAAGGTTTTTTAAAAAAACACTCTGATTCTCAGATGAAATTTCTTAATTATGCTGAAGCCAGAAACACTGCTTACTGAATTATGGTATTACATATACTCTATTATATATGCCATATATATATGTATACATATATATATATACACATACATACTTATACATACATAAAGCAAATATGCTTAGAGGTATTGATAATTGATTTGTAACAGGCCTTTGATTTCATTAGTAAGGAGAGCTCTTTATGAAGAATTTTTCCTCTAAACGAAGAGCTCATATTCTCTGAAAATTAGGAGTATTGAAGAGTATCCTACAGGACTGAGAAATTAAGTAGTTTCTAGAATCACATAACCAGTATGTAGCAGGGGAAGGTTTAAGACCCAGGATGTTTTGTTTATGAGATAAATTCTTTATTCAGAATATCCCATTGCTTCTCTTTCATGCTATATGAAATTAAGAGTTTATTCACAGCCTATTTTTATGAACTTAATTAATATCTAAGTATGGACATCAGGAGGGATGTAGTGTAGTGGATAGGACACTGGGCTTGAGTTCAAATCATACCTTGTATACTAAGTTATGACTAAGTTGTATTTTTCAGTTTTCTTCATCTACAAAATGAGTGGCTTATTGTATACGTGAGTAGTGTAGTTGTATGTGGTGGTTTTATGGTTTCAGGTATAATCATCTTTTTTTTAAACTTTTATTTAATTACTTATTTTTGGTGAGGCAATTGGATTAAGTGACTTGATCAGGGTCACACAGCTAGGAAATGTTAAGTGTCTGAGACTGAATGTGCATTGAGATCTATCTGACTGCAGGGCTGGTATCAGCTGTGCCGTCTGTATGACTCTGATCATCTTTTTTTACTAAACTGTCTTACAGAAATGCTTTTGTTCCATGCATTTGAAATAAAATAAATTTAAAAGTAAACATTGGAGTCTATGCCTTTGAGGTCCCTTCCAACTCTAAGTCTAAGATTCTATGATATTCTATGATATTTTGAAGAAACAAGGCATTATTTTGTCCAATTCTCCGATTTACAAGTAAGAAAAAATGAATCACAGAAAAACTGAGATTTGAGCAGTTTTAACTCAGGTGGTAGGGTATCCCAGTCAGTAGAACATTGACCATAATAGTCAAGAGATCTGAATTCCAGTGAGAACTACCTCACTACCTCTTTTCATGACCTAGGTCAGGTTACTATTACTACTACTACTACTCTCTGACTCAGTTTACTTCCAGAGTCTTTTTTGGCTTTATCATCTTATGATTTTTCCCATGTCCCTGACAGTCTTTGAATTGTCCCTGGAGAAACAGAAAACTATTGGAGTATTCTGATATTTAGAATATCTAAATATTTAGAATATTCTAAATATCAGACCTGGTTCTGTCTTCAAATCCCTTCACCTTGGATACTGAGGAAAATCTGGTTTTGGTTTTGGGGAGATTATCGGATTGTTGCTTAGGTTTTCTGTCATATGTGACTCTATGTGACTCTTTGTGACTTCACTTGGAGTTTTCTTAGCAGAGATACTGTAGTAGTTTGCCATTTTCTTCTCCAGTTCATTTTACAGGAGAGGAAACTGAGGCAAACAGGATCAAGTCACTTATCCAGGCTCACATGGCTAGTAAGTGTCTAAGACTAGATATTTCATACTCCAAGCCATTCTAACCACTGCAGAATCTAGTGGTCCCAATAATCAGATAGTAGGATTTAAATGTGAAAAACCTTTAAAGATTGTCTAGTCCTAAGCCATTTCTTTTAGAGGAAAGCCTTGCAAACATTAGCCAGGGAGAAAGGAGTTCCAGAACAGAAGCCTTTTCTGAAACATGGAGAAAAATGAATTTCATTTATGAATGAAAAGACTTGGTCTTATAGAAATATATCTTGAAAATGATCTGGTTGGGGCAGGGGTGAGGAGTAGGTCAGTTTAGTTGACTACAAGCCCAATGAATTTCAGTCAATTAAAACTGGTGGCAAGACATGATTCAAAAAAAAAAAAAAAAGCTCATTCAGTATTCATTTTCAAAATAATGATGGGGAATTTCTTTTGAAAGTCCATTTGGCATAAACACTTTATATCACTATTGAAGAAGCTTAGTGTCCAAATCAAGCGTGGTATCTATCTATCCAAATCCCATTTGGAATATAATCCTAAACTCCTTGTTTTAAGAGGTCCATTAAAAAATTAGAGCGGGCCAAAGGAGGGTGATTTTGAAGTTACTGAGAATATTTAATCTAACCAAGATTAACATAAAAGTCCTAGAGATGGAAGGGTCTTACAGATTACCAAATCCAACTCTATAACTTGAAATATACATATATTGATAGCATTTGTTGGAGATATCTAAAATCATCCTCTTGACCGTTCCACAAAGAAGACATTATGTCTAATGGTTGGGGTATTTTCTCTGTTCCTCATGTCGGGAAAACTCTCCCTTTTCTTTTAGGACTGTTGACTTTCCTGGCTTGGCTTCCCAACTGAAATGCCATCTTCTGCAGAAAGTCTTCGCCAACTTCTCTTAATTCCCATGCCTTTCATCTGTTAATTATTTCCCATTTATCCTGTACATGGTTTGCTTTGTGTGTGTTTGTTTGCATATTATCTCTCCTCTTTGGACTGTAAGCTCTCTGAAGGGAAGAACTATCTTTTTTCTCTTTTTGTATCCCCAGCATTTAGTACAGCGCCTTATACATAGTAGTCATTAAAAAGATATTTATTTATATAATATATATATATGTTTGTGTATGTATTTATATAATATATATTTGTATGCATTTTATATATAATGATTATATATATATACAATTAATATAATATATATATAGTTGCATGCATATATATGTACATAATATATAATTTATATAACGTACAATCTTTCAAAGAAAGGGAAAAGTAGTTTAAGCTAACAAAAACATTGATTAGATTCAACATTTATGTGTATTCTTCTACACTTATAGCCCCCCACCATTGCAAAAAAGAGAGATGTACTCTCAAATCTCTTCTTCGAGACTATACTATTGTTTCTTTTTCTTTGTAATATCATGCATGTTTATCCACTCATCAATCTTCCCATTTTTCTCCTTATTCTTCATCTTATCTCCTATAGCACTGTAATATACTATAATCAATTCCCTCATCTTACAGATGAAAAAACTAAGTCCGAAACACCATAAATTATTTGCCCAGGATCTCAGTTATTATGTCAGTGTTGGAATGAAAACTTGGGCCATTTAATTGCAAATCAATCTCTCTTATGATTATGCCACTGAAAAGGCTTGGGGGAAAGGAGGGAAGTGAAGAGTAAGGAGAAATGCAATCCCTGGATGACCCCCTGTCAGAAATAATTATTAAAGGTGCTGGCAGTGGAGGAGAAGTTGACCTCTAAGTATCCTTTCCTTCCAAATCTGATGTTTCATAAGTCTGAGCTATCTGGAGACATTCATGAGGAAGCCAGGAGCCACAGCACCTGACTCCTGTCTTCAAGTTTTAGCTACTTAAAGAACACGGCCAGAAGTCGGATTCTATGATTTATCTCTGATTTGTGGCTCTTCACATGGTTCAGAACCATAAAATATCACATTTGGAAGGGAAGGTGGTGGGTTCAAACAGAGGTAGATTGTACCATCCGCCAGACTATTCTTGCACTGAGTGGGAATTTGGAAATGACCTTGGAGATCCCTTCCGGCTCCCAAACCCTAGAAGTCTGAGTTCTTTAAGATTCTAAATACTTTGCTGGACATTGCTCGGTGGGAGTAGGGATCTAAAGGTTCACAGGATGCCCCAGGGAATGGATGTGGTGTGCTGAAAATGGGATAAGGGTTGTTGAAATGAGAGTTGGAAATGAGCCAGAGAAATGTTCCCTCCTCTGCAGTATTGCCTAAGGGAGCCCTTCCTATTTATGGTAAATCCCTGTAGATAAGCACCTGTGGGAAAGGCTGGCTTTAGGTAACTTAGTTTAGAAGGGAAAATAGACACCCAATGGACCTTCAGACATCCTGTGGGGGAAATACTTGGAAGGAGAGGAACTGTCCTTTATAGAACACTACAGAGAGAAACTGGCTTACTAGAGGGGACGTCCAATCATGGGCAAATCATTTCCCCTCTTTGAAACTCACTTCCTTCTTCCATAAAACAAAGGTGTAGAACTAGATGTTCTTTTCAGCTAAGTCCTTTGCTTTTTTTTTTTTTTTTTTTTTTTTTTTTAATACTGACCCATGGGCACAAATCCTACCAGTGTTTTGTAAATCCAACCGGACACACACAACAATTTCCATATTCTCTGGATTTGTTCTGAGCAGCTTCAGAATGATTCCCTCTTCCTGAAAGTCATGTTTAGATTTGCAGGAAATAAGAAGCCTCTTTCAAATAATATCTTGCTCTACCAGTAAATGACCCAATTCACATAGCCAGCTTAGAGGAGTCCTTTTGGAGTCCACTCATTCATCAACTCAGAGATCCCTCTGACCTTGTTACCGGGCTAGATAAGCAAAAACTTAAAATCCAAGTTAGCTTTTAAGGCAAAGGTGAAATAGTTATTCTTCTATATGGTAGATATGCATGCTGGAGTCAGAGAGACCTAAGTTCAAATTTTGCCATGAACACTAATTAGGTGCATGTTCAAGATGCAGGGCAAGATAATAGTAAATAAACATTTATTAAGCTCTTATTATGTGCTAAGCTAAACTTCCCTGGGGTGCCAGTTTCTTCACCTTTAAAATGAGCATTTAAAATTTTACCTTTTTTTTTTTTTGTAAATAGTATTTTGGTTTTTTTCCAATTACATGTAAAGATAGTTTTCAACATTCTTTTTTTTATAAAATTTTGAGTTTCAAATTTTCCTCCCTCTGTCCCTCCCATTTCCCTTCCCCAATACTGCAAACATTCTAAGTTATACATATACAATCATATAAACATTTCTACATTAGTCATATTGTGGAAAAAAGGAACAGAATGCCACAAAACAAACAAACAAAAAAGCCACAAACCCCCCAAAAGTGAAAATATAAGCTTTAATCTACATTCAGATTCCATAGTTCTTTTTCTAGATGTGGATAGCATTTTTCTTCTGAATTGTCTTAGATCTTGGTATTGCTGAGAAGAGCTGAGTCTATCATAGTTGATTATCACACAATGTTGATCTATTGATTCTGCTCACTTTACTCGGCATCAGTTCACATAAGTCTTTCCAGGTTTTCTTGAAGTCCACCTACTTATCATTTGTTATAGCTCAATAGAGTACATTCATATACTATAATCTGTTCAGTCGTACTCCAGTTGGTGGGCATCTCTCAATTACTAATTCTTTGCCAACACAAAAAGAATGGTTATAAATATTTTTGTATTTATAGGTCCTTTCCCTTTTTTAATGATCTCTTTGGGATACAGATCTACTAGTGGTATTGCTGGATCAAAAGGTATGCATAGTTTGGCATTTGGACCTAGTACTAATTATTCACAGTTCTAGCAATAATACATTAGTGTCTCATTTGTCTCCCATCTTCTCCAACATTTAACTAGATGGCACTGAAATCCTTTTCAACTCTAGAGCTATGATCCCATCAACCTCTCAAATATTTCCTCATCTATTAAATTCAAAGAGGGACAATGAAACATATTACTTTTCAAGGGACAAAAAATACTTTGTAAAGCTTAAAGTGCTTTAAATGTGAAAATTTATCACTATTTTAATTTTCTTCATCATTACCATCTTCTTCATCACTATCATCTCTAGGTATATGAGGAAGTCTTACTACTTCAAATTATTTCACCCCCTTCCTATCTATAATTACATTATTTGGAAGTAATTCATTTGTCTGATATGACCATTACTAAACTAGATAGTGTCTAGAGGGAGTTGACTAAAGTATTGAATGTCTGAAAACTGTCTTGTGGGAAATGATTGCAGGCATTGGGACTATCTACTTAGAGAAGAGAAATCAAGGAGGAGGAGTTGTGATTACTATCTTCAAATATCTGAGGGGTTCTCATCCAACAGAGAGAATGACTTGTTCTTTAAGGTTCTAGAATGGCATACTAGGATCAATTCAAGAAAGTTAGAACATACTTCAGTTCAGTTAAAGTCAGAACTTCCTAACAACCAGAGCTATCCAAAACTGAATGAATAAGTTGAATCTCAACATAGTGAGTTCTTCATTGCAGGAGGTACTTAAGACTGAATGACCACTAGTCATAAATACTGTATGCGGTTAATTATATGTTAATTATATCATAATAATTTAATAAAATAATATTACATAAATTAATTTCTATTTGATCTCATACAAATCAAGCTATTAAAGGATTACATTTTAAAGCCAGAAAAAATAACAAAGGCAAAAACCCAAAATAAACAAAAAACAAACTAACAAAAAAAGATTCCCTGTTCTCAAGGAATCTTTAATCTAACAACTCTGTTAGGGGTAGTCTCAAAGAGAAAGTAACAACATTAAGGAAGTTTGGAAAAGACTTATTGTACAAGGAAGAACTAAAGGAAGCCAAGGAAGCTAAGGATAGAGAGGAGGAAGGAGAGGAAGTCATCAGAGGAAATGCCCAGTGAGAAGATAGTCTCTTGTAAGAGGAACAACAAGGCAATCAAATTCCATCAGGTTGCAGAGTACATGGTGGAGAATAAGATACAAGTAGACTGGAAAAGAAGAAAGGGCCAAGATGAGAAAGGACTTTAAAAATTCAAAAGGACTTTATAATTTATTTTGGAGGTAATAGGGAGCCATTGCAGTTTCCTAAATATAGATAGTGGGTTTGGTCAGTTCTGGACTTTAGGAAGATCAGTTTTATAGCTGAGTGGAGGATGAAATAAAGTAAGTAAAGCTCCGAGGCAGGGACACACACCAGGAGCTCTTGCAATAGTCCATGTGGGAGGTGATGAGGGCCTATGAGAAGAAGAATTTGAAACATGTAACAAAGGTGGGATTGAAAGAGGACTGAGAAAGGACCTCAAGCTTTGGCAATTCAGAGCTCATCTTTGCAGCTCTTTGGAGGGGTCACTTTCAATTGAATAGTTATGCAGAAGCCCAACTGCAAAGGATTGAGATTGAGTAAGAAAGAAAAGTGGCACTAAAGGGAATAGACAAGATTTGGTGTTTGTTTTTTCCTAAGAGTTTGATTGAGAAAGGACAAAGATCTGGATTTAGTTTGAGGGGTTGATGGTAAAAAGTCTTCTACTGAAGACTTTTTAAGTATGGGTGAGAACACAAGTGCCTTTTTAGGTAGCCAGGAAAGAAAAAACAGGGAGGGAGAAACTGAAGATGAGGGAGGCATGGTTGAGAAGATGGGAGGGGAAGGGATGAAGGATACATGTAAAGAGGTTGGCTTTGGCAAGGAGCACCACCATATTGTCCAAAACTGGAAGAAAGGAGGAGAGAGTACGGGCAAGAGGGAGAGATGGCAAAGGGCTTTTAAGATGAAATGAAGGACAGTAGAGAGAGTTCATAGCAAAAGGCTTTTATTTTCTCAGTATGAGGGGAGGTCTTTAAAGCTAAGAGCGTGATAGAGGGATCATGTGGGAGGTTTGACATCATATCCATGGGGAATGAGATGAGAACCAGTTAGGAGGAAGTATTGCCTTGATCAAGTGAGAGCCACGTAGAGGTTAGACAGCATGAATTTATAGTGTATCGAGTCAGCATAGATGCGTGACATCCTCCAGCTTGGTTCAGCAGCATGAGTAGGAACAGAGGAGACAGATGATGTGAGTAATTCAGAGCTGAGATTTGGCATGTCAAGCATGGGTGGTGATAGAGTCAGGGAGCGAGGGACTGGAGACCAGAGGCCAGGGTGGAGCTGAACTTTTTGACTACAGGGTTGAGACTGGGAATGGATTCAAATGAAGTCAGAGTAGGGGTAAGGACATGAGAAAGTACCGAGGAATGGACAGCCTAGAGTTCAGGAGGAGGACAAAAGATGGACTTTAGAGGGATAAGGCAGAAGGAGGGATGGGATGATGGGAGGCTGAGATCAGATAGAGAAAAGTCAGCGTTTTCCATCAGGAAGGGGAATTCTTGAAGGTAATGATGAGATCCGAGATGTGATCAACTTTGTGAGTGCAGAGATGGAGTGTAGGAGTAGGTCATAGGATTTAACAAGATTGAGGAACTGGAAGGGAGGGTGTTTGAGGAAACATCAATATGTATTCTGAAGTCTAAGGGAAAAAGTTAGGTAAAAGGGGAAGGGGAAAGAGGAGGGAGAGAAAAAGAGATAGGGAGAGAGAGGGAGAGGGAAATGGACAGACAGAGAAAGAGACAGAGGCAAAGAGAAACAGTGAGAGGGAGGAAGAGGGAGGGAAAGAAAGGGAGGGACCAAGTGGGAGAGGGAGGGAAAGACAAAGGGAAAAAGGGAGACAGAAGGAGGGAGAAAGGAAAATGGAGAGAGAGACAGAGAGAGAGAAGCAGGGAGAGACAGAGACAGAGAGAAAAGACTGGAGATTGGTGTCCAGAGATAATAGCCAAGTAAATGAAATAATAGGAACAATAATAGCTAGCGTTTATATAGCACTTTTAGGTTTGCAAAGCACTTTACTAGCATCATCCCATTTGATCCTCTCAACAATCCTGAGAGGTACATGCCCTTGTGATGATTCTCATTTTACAGATGAGGAAACTGAGTCAGGCAGAGGTTAAGTGATTTGCCCAATGTAATACAGCTAATAAGTGTCTCAGGCAGAATGTGAACTCAAGATTCTTGGTTCTAGGTCCATTTGGTCATTTAGATCAATCGAGTTCAATCCTCTATTTTTTATTTTATTTTTGGAAGAGAGAAGACCCTTATGAAAATCATTGCTTTAGAACTTAAAGAGGTCTTAGAGATCATTAAGTCCTAGTCCATCATTCTACATCTAAAGACAATGAAGCTCAAGGTCATAAAGTGACTGCTCAGGGTCACATAGCTAATCTCTGAGGCAGATTTTGAACCCAGATCCTTCTGATTCTAATTCCAGTGTCCTATCCACTTTACCAAAGTATGGTAAACTGTAATATGCTCTATAAAATCAGCTGTTATTTTACTTAATATTGCTCAGAAAACTTAATGGCCCAGCTGGGAACCAAAAATCTTTAGATTCCTGATTAGATGGCAGAGTGGAGTTTTTTCATTTGAAAAATGGGACTATTAATGGCACCTATTTCTCAGAGTTATTTTTTTTCCCTTTTAAACTTTATTTATTTTTTTACTCAGGGCCTTGGTGAAAATCAAATGAAATAATATTTGTAAAGTGCTTAACAATGTCTGGCATACAATAGGTACTTAATAAATGCTTGTTTCCTTCCTTTCCTAGCTTGTGTTTTTTTTTCCCCCCCCAAGGAAACAACCAGTCAATAATCCATCAGTTTATTCAGGATCTTCAATGTGTTCAGTACTAGAAACACAATGTTAAAAATGAAACAGATATTGTCCCCCAGAAGTTTACATTCTAAGTGGTAAACAACATGTGCATTTATAGGCATATAAATATGTACTAAAAGGGGGCACTAGCATAAGAGATACGGCTCAGAAAAACTTGGGGGGTAGCTAGGAAGCTGCCTTAGATAAATGCTCTCTGGAATAACAACACTTTTCTTCAGCACCTTGGTACTTTCTTCTTTCCCTACCCAACTTCCCAGATGTCAGTGTCCTATTGCTGTCTCCCCTTCCTCCATTGAGTCCTATTCTTAGGATTTGCCTAATATACTACAGCTAATAAGTTATAATAATAAATGGGAGGCTCATCTTCACTAATTGGTAATAGACTGCCAACAATTTTGTCTGCTGAGAGGGATGTGTGTATTGAGTAGCGAACAAGGGCAAAGAACTGAGCAATCAGAACAGTCTTAAGCTCCCTGAGAAGCTTACCTCTAGTAGATAACTTCATCCTTGCTTCATAACAAAGGACAAGAGAAGCTAGTCCTAGGGAGACCATGACAGTGGATAAGTCACTTGCCATGCATGGCTCTCCCACCCAACCAAGCTGGCTGTTATTTCACTTCCCTTTCTTAGGAACAAGACACTTCCCCGCCCCCTCCAGCTGCTCACATGTTACTGCTTTGCTGCTCTCCAGGAATTCCAGCCTTAGCACAGGCTGTCTATAAACAAGGAAACCTAATTCCTCAATGGCACCAGGAGACAGGGGGTAAAGGGAGGACCAGAGAGACCTTTAGGAGAGCATCCCCAATGAGGAGACACTATGCTACTTTGGAAAGAGCACCAGGTTTGGCGGCAGAAGACCTGGATTCAAATTCTACCTCTCATAACTTGAGTAATTTTGGGCAAATGATTTAATCTCTCTGGGTCTTATTTTCTTTGTCTACAAAATGAGGAGGCTGGACTGGATGACCTCTGACAACCTTTCCAGCTCTAGCTTTATGATCCAGAGATCCAGTTTCTATGTCTTCTTAAAGGAGCCAAGTTTTTCTTCCAGGACCAGTTCTTGACTTTGTCCAAGTCAGAGGACAAGCATGGCAGGGATGAATGACATGCTTCTGGTGCCTTCCAAACTTTATTGGCAGCAGGTCATCTCAAGTGCTTTCAGAGCTCCCAGCCTTCACTGCATTTATCCTCTCTAGGAGTTGTTAGTTTATCTAACTTGTACTCACAGACTCATTGATAGAGAGGGAAGGACCTATCTGTTACGGAAAGATGGAAAGAATGAAAAAGAAGGAATGAAAGAAAAGGTGAGAAAGAAAGAGAAAGAAATAATGATTGGAGTAACCTTGGAGGTCATCTGATTCAAGGCTGTGTAAAATGTGTGTATAGATCAACATGGGTTGTCTGTGTGCTGCTTATGGGAAGTATGGATAAATATACCTGGAACCTTACCCACTACTCTTTAAGGGAGGCTCCTCTCTGGAGAGGAGCAGGGAAAGGGATCATAAAATTGACCACTTTCATCCTCTGAGAAGGGGCTGGCTGGGTACTAGGCCAGAATTATACCTGTCTTCCCCATCCCCTTTATCCCTTAAAGGTAGCACTTAACTTATATCTTCAGGCTGGAGTCCTCATCATAAGCAAGTTATACAAAGAGTAAATAGAAAGGGATCTCATTGATCTTGGAGCCCACCCTCCTCATTTTATAGAAGAACCAACAATTACATAGGAAACCTTGGGAGAGTTATAACTTATTCAAGATGTTACAGATAATAATAAGTCAAAGAACCAGGATTCCAACTTAAGTTTCCTTGACTTAACTGAATGCAGGGCCCTATCCATTGCATCATTTGCTCTAAGATGATAGTTGTCAGGCCATGGGAGATAAGCTTATACTTTCTCTGCTGGCTTTTTTGGAGAGGGAAAAGCAGATTGTTAACTAACTGCTGAAGCCACTGGATCTGAGCATTTGTACTGAAGATTTCTAAAATTTCTATGTGAGGGAAAGAGAGCTCAGACAAGTCTCATCCTCTTTGTAAAGCCTCTCAGAAGCCACCCATCCTTATTTCCATCAAGGATCTCACCTCTTCTAAATGCACTTATCATTTTTCCTACTTGTTCCCCTTCATCTTTGCAGTCAAGAATTGACACGATATTAAAACAGGGCTTAGAAGCCAGATCAGGTTTCTCAATTTATAGAAAGGAATGAGATGGAAAGGAGAATTCAGCTTGAGATCAGGAAGTTCTAGCTCAGAGCTGCCCCATCATGAAATGCACACCTTCAAAGGTGATGAGTTTCCTGCCACTATAAATGGGCAAGCAGAGTGTCAGAGCATCTTAAGTAGCAAGGTGCTTAGAGATCATCTAGTCTAACACTTCTTTTTAAGAGGCAAAAACTCACATAAGACGATTGACTCTTTAGGAAACCTTGAGGGGCAGTGTGCATTTGGTCAATAAACAAACAAATAAATATGTATATAGTGTATGAATTATATGTAGTATATGCAATATAGTATATATTATACATATAGCATAATATGTGTATATATGTATGCAAATATATTATATTTAATATATATTGTTATATTAGTATATAAGATATAGTATATATTATACATGTAGTATTTTTTATATATTATCTATATGTACATATATATATATTTGAACGTGTGCATGTATTTATGTGTGTATTATATATAGTATGTATGTATAGTGTATATAGCATATATCATATATTATACATTTAGCATAATGTTTTAAATATAGTATGTATATATACACACATACATATGCATATGTGTATATCATATATAGTATATATAGTGTATGTACTATATGTAGTATATATACTGCATATTATATATATCGTATCATATTTTAACATATAATCTGTATATATACACATATTATATATATATGTGTGTATGTGGATATGAGTATGCATTTATATATAATATATATATTTAATATGTATTTAGTTTAGTATGTATAATATAGCATATATTATACAGATAGCAGAATATTTTATATAGCATGAGTATACACATATATGCATGTAGACATGTATATGTGTGAACATATGTGTGTATGTGTATGTATCGTGTACATACATCTCAGGACCTTGTCTACTATGAGTCTCTATGGTTTTCTTCTTCTATGAGGGAGGAGGAATGGAAGGGAGGAAAGAAGAAAGAGAAAAATAGTATGTTTCAACCTGTTTTCAAATAATATCAGTCCTTTCTCTGAAGGGCAGATAGTATTCTTCATCATTACCTTTTTGGGATTGTCTTAGATCATTGTACTGCTGAAAATTGCTAAGTGTTTCACAATTCTTCACTGAACAATATTGCTGTCACTGTATACAACAGTCTTTGGTTGTTCACTTCACTCAGCATCAGTTCATGTAAGTCTTAAGTTTTTTTCTGAAATCCTCCTGTTCATCATTTTATAGAACAATATTTCCCTTCATTTTCAAAGAGGACAAAAATGATATCAGTATGTTAGAGTCGAGTTCCAGTATGCCCGACTGTGGCTGATTAGACCAATACAAGCTTGGAAGTCTCGGACACAGGTAATTCATATGAACAATAATATTCCATTACAATCATATACCATAGCTTGTTTAGCCATTCCCCAATTAATTTGATTTCCAATTCTTAGCTACCACAAAAAGAACTGCTATAAATATTTTTGTGTAAATAGGTCCTTTCCTCTTTTTTGGATGTCTTTGGGATATAAGTAACAATGGCACTGCTGGATCAAAGGGTATATGCAGTTTACTTATAGCTTTTTGGGCACAGTTCCAAATTGGTTTTCAAAATGGACCAGTTCATGACATCATAAACAAAAAATTAGTGTCCCAGTTTTCCTACATTCCCTCCAATGTACAACATTTAAAGAAAAGCTTTCTAATAATCAGTTATCCAGTAATGAAATGTACTCTCCTAAGAGGCTAATGAGTTCTTTCTCTCTGGAGAAGTTCAAACAGAGGATTATAGAATGTTATCCGAGAAAGGATCTCAGATTCTAGAGTGATTAGTCCAAACCCCCTCATTTTACAGAAAAGATGGGAAGCACAAAAGAATGTAAGTCCTGGACAATGAAAATAATTTTAAATATTGTTGTGGAATTGAGATGAAAAGTCCCAGAGAAGGGAAAAAGTCTTGCTCAACATCACAAAGGTCAAGGCAAAGGCAAAGGTCAAAGGTCCTGTTTCCAAGTCTAGTTATCTTGCATTATATCACAGATCTGAATGAATAATCACTGACCTGGGTTATTCTAGAAGGGGTTCTTGCTTCAACTAGTTCTTGGAATAATTGATCCCTAAAGGCCTTTCCACCTCTGGGCAATGCCTTGTGCATAGTAGTAGAATCTTACTAAAATTTGATAAATTCTGACTCATCTCTCATTCCTTTTATCTACCCAGTTCCCAATCTTTAGTTACTGTGCATTCAGGCAAAACATAATATTTTAAATAAAATGCACAAGGAAAGTACAAAATGATTTGTACCATATGTTGATGTTTTCATTTCCAGTGAAATGAAAAGGGATTGTTTGGAGAATTTGCCAATACTCAGGCCCTATCATTTTTGTAAATCTAATATTTTCTTCCTGGAAAAGGGTAGAGAAAACTGGCCTAGTGGAGAAAACCATCAAGCATAGTGTCCTTGGTATCACTGTGAAAGACCTTTCAAATGATCAAGTCAGACAAATTAAAGTTTTAAAAATAGACTAAGGGTTCCTTGTTCCAAAGTAAAACTGGTCACAAAAGCCTTGAACATGATCTATGAGGGAAAAGGTGTGTAATAGGGATTGCAATAGGATGTAGGGGTCTCCCCATTGACCTTGACATTGGCTGACCTGGGTCTATAATCTATAGACCCTGGATACTGGACAAGTCACTTGAATCAATAAATATATACTTTAAAGAGCCTAATATGTGCCCAAAAGTATGCTAAGTGCTGGGGCTACAAAGGCAAAAATGAAGAAGCTGTTCCTACCTTCAAGGGGCTTATATTTCATAGGGGAAAGTAGCAGGGACCCAGAGAAGTATGTGAATATATAAGAAGGTACAAAGTAGATGCAAAATAAAAATAAGATGGAGGTAACCAAGAAAAGCTTCCTGTGGAATGTGCCATTTGAGATGATCTTTTAAGGAAAACAGAGATTTTAAAGAGCAAAGATGAGGAAGGAGTCTGTGCTATATATAGGAGACAGCCAGTGCAAAGCCATGAACAACTTAAGATAGGAATGGAGATAAGAGAGTAACAGGAAGGCATCTGATAACAGGAAGGCATCTTTAAATGGATGGAGAGATTAAGCTCCCTGAGCCTCTGTTTCTTCATCTGTCAAATGCGGATAACACAGAGTAAGAAAGAAAGTGCTTGACACCTTGTAAGAGTACATGATTGAAAGATAGAGTTATTATTACTACTAACAGATTGGAAATGGAAACTTTGGGAGGCAAGAAGGAAATCATAGGATTTAGAGCTAAAAGGGACTTTATTAATCAATAGCATTTATTAAGCACCTTCTGTGTAATCAAGCCCCATGTTAGGCTCTGAAAGTACAAATACAATTAATGAAACAATCCTAAATTACAAGGAGATTTCATTTTAACATGAGGAGACAACAAACACATACCTACATTTATTCAGAAAAACTAGAGAGAATTCACTCAAGCAATTACATATAAAGTAGCTTAAGACAGAGTAAACTTAGGAGGGGATGTCTGAGCTAGGTCTTGAAGAAAGAGAGGGACTCTATGAGACAGAAGTGAGGAGAGGGTCAGGAATATGTTAGTAAATGTTTAACAACCAGCTTCCTGAAAGAAAAAAAAAAGTGCCCCTGGCACATTAAAAAAATTTCATCAGCATTGTCAGGATTTTTTCCATCTTATTTCTCAATCTAGACAATCAACAAAACAACAAATGGAGCCTCATTTGTAGCATTCACCAATTTCCAAGGTGTTAAGTGCTCCCACTGAAAATTTGGCAGTGGGTTCTCAGATGCCATTTGAGCAAGTTCCAGCTCAGTCAGTCCTGGAAGATGATGAGGCAGTGGGCGACAAGCAGTGAAGGCGGATGACTCCTCTCAGTTAACTGAGTTGGAAATTAGGTCCAGAGAGGACTTGCTTAAAAGGTCACATAACTAGCAAGGGCATATATGAGTCCAGGGGAAATAGTTAATTTCCTGGAAGGTTTCCTGATCTGGCCCACAATGACATTTTCCTGGAACTTTTACCAACCAGAAGCTATGGACCACAACCTGGGATTGGCAGCTGCTATTTGGTTAGAGTTCAATGCATTTAAAACAAAACAAAACAAATCTTCAAAGGCCTAAAAAAAATTGCCTTAATTGCCTTGGAAATCCCAGTGGAGCCTGACACAGTTAAGGCCTAGGACAGACACATGTCATTTTGTATTTTTAACCCTCTTTATAAAGTGTGAAATTGCATCATCCTTTGGAAAATAATGCCCGTGGGGGAAAGACTTCCAGTGTAATGAAGTGAGTCAGTCTTCATTGTAAAGGGCACAACCCTTTAAAGGATTAAAAAAAATTTCTCCCCACCACCCAAGGCTGAGCTAAACCATTGAGGTTAGTGGCTCCAAGATTCTCAGCCCCCAGCATCCCTCTCCTAGAATCACCATTCATAACCACCTCCATCAGACCCAGCAGATTCAGTGACCTCTGGCTTCTACCACATCAGAGCCCTGCTAATATAACAGTAGCTTGTTGTTAAGTTCAGTTAGTCAGCTGTGGTGCTTAGGAGGCTCAAAGAAGCAATGGACCTCATGAAAGGCTAGAAGTCAGAAATCCGGGGTTCTGGCATTAATTCCACCTTTTCCTAGCTGTATAGCATCGGGTCATTGACTACCTCTTCTCTATCTGACAGATTAAGGGGATTGGACGAAGTGATTTCTAACCAAGATTCTTTCTGATCTGATATTCTGTGCTCTAAGATCTCTTCATATTCCAATATCTGTATTTTGGAGGGCCTTCAGCTCTAATATTCGGTGTTCTAAGATTCCTTTCAGCTCTGATATTCTAGAATCTAAGATTCTTTCTGTTTTGATTTTGTATGTTCCAAGTTCCCTTCCAGCTCAGACATTCTGTATTCTAAAGGCCATTCTAGCTCAGATATACTAGAATCCAAGATTCTTCCCGCTTTGATTTTCTATGTTCTAGGGTCCCCTCCATCTCTAACATTCTAAGGCACCTTCTAGCTTTGACATTCTAGATTCTAACCTTTTCCCACGTCTAACATTCTATTTTCTAAGACACCCTCAGCTTTGACAGTGAGATTCTTTGGTTTCTTCCCTTTCTATGTATTCTATGACACAATGATTCTTTGAAATGCAATCCTTCCTTTTGGACTTCCTCCTGAACCCTTCATCCTAAGTACTGCAGAGGAGTAAGAGATACATCTCTGACTTTAGGCAATTAATGGATGTGTAATGTATTGGGCTCTTCAATCAAACCATAATCTCCTTGAGGACAGAATGTGACTTCTTCATCTTAGTATTTCCCTCTATTCCCAATCTGTAATAGTGGCTTAAGAAATATTTTTATATAAATTACATTATTTATTTCTTCTCATCTTTTTATTACTATTGCCGTTGTCTCCTGTTGTTTCTTTCATTTAAAGTCCAATGATATCATGATAAATAAGTCTAATTATTTTCAGAAATATTTGTTAAACAGACCTGTTAAACTGTACCAAAATGAATGTGACGCCCTAATCACTCACATTTTTATTTATAGCTTTCAAAGCATTGGTCTCCCAAAAACCCTGGGAGGGAAACTGTACAAGTAAGGAGTGTTTTCTCCATTTTATAAGATGAGAAAGCTGAAGTTTGGAGTCTTAAAGGAACTTATTCAGTGTTATACAGTGGAAGAAGATGAAGAAACATTTCCCTTGACTAGAATGTAGGAGACATACAGATAAGTAATATGAGATAAAGTTGGTCAAGAACAGTGGCACCAGATTATGGAGGGTTTTCACTGATGGAAAGAAGAGTTTTAACTTTTCTTAAGAGCTATGTGGATCAACACACAACTTGCAACAATAGAATAATAGAACTCTACAATCTACCTTTTACTATACTTATATAGGATTAAAATGTAAGGTCCTTAAAGATTTAGATACTTTTATTTTTATCTTTGTATTCCTAGTATTTAATATAGTGACTGACACATAGTAGGCACTCAATAAATGCTTGTTGATATTGAAGGATTGATTAAAAAATTAATCTCATCGTAAGCCAAAATTACCCTCCTTCATTATTCTCATCATCACCACCTGGCCCCTGTGTTGGTCCCCATTCTTCCCTTGGTATAATGCAAAATGAATATATTGGAAATAAAGCTTTAAAAAGGACTAAAAGGGACTCTAAAAGGAAATGGATAGAGATACATGGAAGGAGATTACTTATAGTAAGGAGACAAAGAATATTTTAACAATCAGAGCTGTTTAACAACAGAAGATACCATCTTTCAAAAGCTGACCTTCACACCAGGATCAGAGTCGAAAAGTCGAGGACTAATTGTCACTAAGTCACAGGATGGGTTGATTTGAAAATAAAACTCCTGTCCTAAGGTACCATGCAGAACCTTCATCAAATAAAGACCTGAAATATATTGTACTTATTCCGTTACTACTCATATACGTACACGGTAGGATGTAAATTCACTGAGAATATAGACTGTGTCAGTTTTTGATTGTATATGTCCAATACTTAACACAACATCTGGCACATAGCATTTTAAATAAATACTTGTTGATTGAATGTGTGTTGATTAAATGAGTGTTAGAATGTGTAATGTGCCCAGTTTTCAGGATCTTCTTCCATGATGCTGATTCAGCTGCTGGATTTTTCCTGCTCCAAAAAGATGAATACATCCATTTAGTGTATAGGACTGTGTTTGGTGCCCTGCAGTTGGTCATTTCTGGGGCTAGGGTTATAGCTTCAGGGATAGACATTCTCTGCCAAGAGCTAAGTAGGCATCAACACTCATGAGAACCAATTTCCTCCATCTTTAGGAGAGGAGACATGGTAGAACCAAGAAGTTGGAGGAGACTTTAGAGACCAACTGGTCTAATCCTTTCATTTTTTCTTGGCTACAGAAGTAGCCAAAGTAGGGCCACTCAGGTAATTAAGTGGGAAAGGTGAGATTGGGACTCAGGTTTTCTTCCTCTAAATCTCACAGTCTTTTTGTTGCACCATGCATTGTCCAGTTGGAGCTTCAACATCCAAGAATTGTTTATGGAGTAGATAAAAATACCCAAAGGACCCCTCAGATTTCAAGATATTTTTCTCATCATAGCCTTTAGCTTTAAATTACTATGTAAATTGTATTTGGAAAATAGCATCATTTTAATGATATCAAGATGCTTCCTGGCCTAAAGAGCCATTGTTTTTAGCAGGAATATCCTCCTGTAGAGACTATATGGTTAGAAGTCCTTTAACACCATGAACTTTGATGAATCTGGCCCCTAAAGGACCAGGGGGAGACACTTGGACAATATATGTAGGCTACAGAATACTTCTCATGCCCATTGAATAAGTATTTGTTAAGTGCCTACTATGTGTTGGAGAAATATGGACAAAGATGAAACTATCTGCATTAGATTGCGAACTCCTTGAGGGTAAGGACTAACTTTTGCCTTTTTTTGTATTCTTAGCAATTAGCACAATGCCTGGCACATAAACAATAAATATTTATGGACAAAATGTTTTCAAGAAGTTTACATTCTGCTGTACATTCAACATCTATGAGCTAATAGTCCATTGAATTATTTCAAAACCTTTCTCTTTCCATATATATATGCAGACAAGATACTGCTTTATACTGCCTTAACCACTACACAAAAAAAGACAAGAACAAAGCTATAACTAGGGCAGAGCAACAAGGGTATGATCTTGGAGCAGCAAGTATAGGGGAAAACTGAAATAGATCACTTTTAACCATATTAAAACTACTTTCACATAAATAACTTCACTTGATTCTCTCAACAGCCCTAGGAGGAAGGCACAGGGGGAGTCCAGAAGAGGAATCATATCCCCATTTGACAAAATGAGTAACACAGTTCCTGAGATCAAATAGCTAGTTGGTAGCAGAATCAATATAAGGATCCAGGTTTGTGAATCTGCCCATTTCCATAGGTTGCTTAAAGTTTCTAAGAAAGAAGGCATCCATCTGTGGGAGAAATTAAAATTGCCCTCATATAGTTTTACTCTGTCTTTAAATGGGTTAGAGTATGTATAAAAGTAACTCTCCATACATAATCCAATTCTTCCAGGAACTTATGTCCTCCTAAGATAGCTAATAGTGACAAGGATCATGTAATTTTAAATTATTTTGAGTAATCCATGACATAACTATTTATGGATTTTTGTTTAATTCAAACATGCAAGTGAGATACCTTGTCTGAGAAGAACCTTGAGACAAATGGTTTCCTACAATCCATAAAACAGAAACACAAGCGGATTTATTATTTTCTCTAAATTCTCACAAAATTGCTGGAGAATATTTTCTAACAAAGCTAACTTCTTCCATATTTTCAACAAAGGTATTTCCAATATATGCATCGGCTTCTTTCCCAGAGATATTATAGATTTGAGAAAACAAACATGATTTTTCTAAATCACTTTTTTCCTTAGTAAAAGCATTGTTCATGATCTATTCCATACTTTTGGACTCTTCCCTCCTTGCAATATCTCAAAAATAATTCTGGAATGATTATAATAGAGTATCATTTCCAGCACAGACTTTTTGTGTGGAGGGATAATTCCTGACCTGCTTTGCCATTGCTTCCCCACTTAGTAGTGGGAGAGTCCAAATGTGGTGGTGCTGTGAGCATTGCCAAGGAGGACAAATCACGGCAAAAATATTGCAGCTCTGTTCAATCTCATATCTGTTCATTGTCCTCCTTCTGCTTTCATCAACCAATACTCTTGAGAGAGTCTGACTTAGCTTCAGGCCCAACTTTTTTCCATCTCCTTTTCTTCTCAACTCCTTTTTCTTGCTTTCCTTGACATTCTTCTCTGCAGTGTGTGTGCACGTGTTTCACACGAGTCTATATGGCAAACCAATGTCATCTTTGGCTATCTTGTCTCTCCATTTAGTAGGAAGATGAAAATTTTACTCACTGATGTGATTTCAGTCTTCACATTGTCACTTTTCATCCATTAAGCTTTTCTAGGACATGGCCATAATTAGTCAATATCTTCCCTTTTGTCCTTTTCCCATTTGCTAGAATCAGCATTTTTTTTAAAGCAGTTTGGGCTGGAGCTGCCATAATTGCTCTCAAAGTTTCTATTCTTTGACTATTCTTTCTTTGGGGTTTCCATTGAACTTTGCCCGGTGAGTAAAAATGTTGGGCTTTGTATAAAGAGACTACTATAATAACTAATCAATTCTTGTCTTTAGGATTCTTAGGAAATAATAAATTTCTTGGTTTTTTTTCTCTTGCTATTGTTATAGTTTTTTTTTTCTGTACTTTTCATTTGCAGAACTTTTGGATTCTTCTTAAAGAAAGCATTAATAATATAAAGATGTCAGCCTTCTGAGCAATTGATAAACATTTAATTCCTTTTGTTTTTTAATCCCCTCAAAATATTTTCCAATATAGCTTTCACTTTCATCTTCCATGTGCTCTTTGGAATTCATATCACTGTATGCCATGGTGACTGATTTGGGAATTCTAATCACTGAATGCCTAGTTATTTGTTGACTTATTTTGGGAAATCTTGCCAAAAGAACACACATATGCACATCCACACATATGCAGACAGAAAATGCTTTTTCAATCACCAAGATATTTCTTTATTTCTACCCCACTAATCCAAAAGTATATTATTTCCATATCAGACTGTAAGCTTCTTAAGGGCAGGAATATACCTTGTCCCTTTTTGTCCTTCTTACAGAGTAGCATAGTGCCTTTTTTATAGACAAGGAA